>NW_024755889.1:0-20649 GCF_018991925.1 Homarus americanus
CCAGCATTAATACACAAACATACAACAACATATTCTTACACATCCCAGCATTAATACACAAACATACAACAACATATTCTTACACATCCCAGCATTAATACACAAACATACAACAACATATTCTTACACATCCCAGCATTAATACACAAACATACAACAACATATTCTTACACATCCCAGCATTAATACACAAACATACAACAACATATTCTTACACATCCCAGCATTAATACACAAACATACAACAACATATTCTTACACATCCCAGCATTAATACACAAACATACAACAACATATTCTTACACATCCCAGCATTAATACACAAACATACAACAACATATTCTTACACATCCCAGCATTAATACACAAACATACAACAACATATTCTTACACATCCCAGCATTAATACACAAACATACAACATACAAACTTACATTTCCACCCATTACTATTCTGCAGGGCTGCCTCGCACATATGCAGAAGCGATCATGTTGTATGTATTTCTCGTGGATTTCTTCGTCTGTGAGTTTGTTATGGATAAACTATATACACAACAGTAGAGCTGGGTGTTCCATCTTCACAGTGGAGAGAGAGAGAGAGAGAGATCTTCCTTATAACATTCACCAGTCGTTCAGCTGTACCAAAAATATACCAACAGCGGAGTTTACACATGCCTGAACCATAAGCCAAGAGAGATAAGATATTACCTTCTTCCTCTCTCTCTCTCTCTTTCTCAGAAAACATACTGGTAAACTTAATATTCAGTGAGAGTCGTATCCCCCACCTCCCCAAAATGTAAACAATGTGGGTATTCCAGTTTATTATTGGTTACCTAACCTAATATAGTCCAACCTAACACAAACTTAACCTAACGCAACCTAACCTAACCTAACCCAACAACCCAAAACAAAAAAACAACGCCAAATCGACACGACTTTGATAACCAACATCCAAATAATATAAACTGGGGAACTGAGGGAGTGTACCTAGCGTGTAAGACTATAAATCATACCAGGCGTCGTGTTGGTGTGTGTTATCGGTATCACTGGGCAGAGAGATGATCTAGGTGAACACACAACTACGGAGCTGGGCTACCCACAACAAGTCGACAGATGGTAGTGTTATGAGTCTCGTGGCTGCTGTTGGTGTTCCCAGTGGATAAATAAGTCTTGCTACCTAAAGTAGGAGCTGCTCTGAGGCCCCTCCACTGTTTCCATGGAATATTGAAGAGGTACAATATCACTGGTTTTTGGTGGTGATGGTATAAGTAATATTCTTAAATGTAATGATGATGATAATATTGAAAATTTTAAAAATAATAATAATAATAACAATAATCTTTTACACACTTTTTCACACATTTTCACACACACACACACACACACACACACTATTGACTGCCATACTCCCTCACACTACTGACTGACACACTCCCGCACACTCCCTCACACTACTGACTGACACACTCCCTCACACTTATGGATATATGACTGGAACAGACATACACTCACAGAGAGATAGCTAGATATACTTACAGACTCTCCATGGTAGACGAGAGAGGGGAGGGGGAGAGAAGAAGGAGGGAGAGAGGGAGGAGGGAGATAGGAAGGGGGAGATAGAGAGGGGGAGATGGGGGGTGGGGCAGGTGATAGTGGATGATTAAAGGAGGCTGGGGGGTGAGAGAAGGCGGGGTGGGGGTGAGGGGTGGAGAGAAAAAGGGAGTGAGGACGTTCAGGTGAGGAGGGGTGGTGAGGGGATGTGGTGAGGGGATGTGGTGAGGGGATGTGGTGAGGGATGTGGTGAGGAGGGGTGGTGAGGGATGTGGTGAGGATGTGGTGAGGAGGTGGTGAGGATGTGGTGAGGAGGGGTGGTGAGGGGATGTGGTGAGGGGATGTGGTGAGGGGATGTGGTGAGGGATGTGGTGAGGAGGGGTGGTGAGGGGATGTGGTGAGGTGGTGGTGTGGTGAGGTGGTGTGGTGAGGGAGTGTGGTGTGGGATGTGGTAAGGGGAAGACCAGGGGAAAAAAGAAGATGAAGAAGAAGAAGAAGAAGAAGAAGAAGAAGAAGAAGAAGATAGAAACAGGATATAAAAACAAGATGAGAAAGAAGGAAGATGGAGAAGACAAAAAACAATAAACAAAAAACAATATCCGGTAAGACAAAAAAAAGAGAATTACTGTATAAACTATAAAATAAAAGCAAAATAAAAGTATACTCTCATTTTTTTATTTGCATTAATCGTCTTATTGTATTTAGATTAATCTTCTTATCATCATTTTGTTAGTTCCCATTTGTGTATTTAGAGTAAAGAGAGAGTATTGAGGAGAATTAGTAAGGGTAAGACGCTTAAATGAAGGAGAAAATAAGAAAGACAAAAATTATGGCTTAAAAGTTTTTTCTCTTCCATTTGACTTGTAACTTATTGGAGAGGTGTTGAGTTTCATTGTTTCATTCATTCTTTCTCTTTTGGTTTCATTCATTGTTTTAGTTTCATTCATTCTCTCTTTTAGTTTCATTCATTCTCTTTCTTTTCGTTCGTTATCCTTACCTCAACGTACTCTGTGTTCATTCTTCAAGAGTACCATTGAGTGCTATTCTACTTTATTATTACCTTTATTCGTGTACTATCATTACTTGAGTACCTCCTCTCTTTTATCTCCCTCCCTCTCTTTACCCTCCTTCTTTCTCTCTCTCGTCTCTCTTTTACTTTCCGAGTCATAATACAAGAAACATTTCCCCCTCACAATCCTCAATCTCTTTCTCCTTGCCCCCCCACCCCCCCCGTTTACTCACTTTTTGTTCTTCGTCTTTTAACTTTCTCTTTCTTCCTACTCCTCTTTCTCTCCTTCTATCTCCTCAAACCCCCTTCTTTTCCACCCGTCTCCTCCCCCCCTCTTCTTCTCCCTATTACCGCTCTTCCTCCTACCTCCTCTTCCGCTTATCCCCTCTTGTCATCTCCACATCCCCCTCTTTTCTCCCTCTCATCACCCTCACCTCCCTCTCATCTCTCCACCACCCTCTCATCACCCCACGACCCTCTCATCACCTCACCTCCCTCTCATCACCCCACCTCCCTCTTATCACCCCACCTCCCTCTCATCTTCCCACTTCCCTCTCATCTCCCCACTATAAGGCCTCACATCAACGCACGACATTACCCACCGTTATACCACAACATCGCCGTAACGTTATGCACCCAACAGTCGCCTGAATATAGCATAAAACTACAACGTTGGGGGTGTGGGTGTGGGTGGTGGGGTGGGGGTGGTGTTGGGGGTAGGGGGTGTTGACTAAAGTCCCTCCCTCACCCCCTCACTTGTAGGTTAAGTTTACACACACACACTCACACACTCACACACACACACACACACACACACATCTATAATCACAGTTTAATTAATTAAAAATGATGAGAAAAAAAAGAAAATATTAAGCAGACAAATATTATACTGTATATTATAGCAAAAGGGACCAAAATAAATAGAGCCTTTACCTGAGGTGGTTTTATAATAATCTCTTATAAGCTTATATGTATTGCCAGAAGAAGAAGAAGAAATAAGCAAGAGAAGAAGGAGGTAATGAAGAATTAAAGAAGAAAAAAAGACAATAATTAATGAGAAGAAGAAAGAGAAGAAAGACACAATGAAGAATAAGAAATAAAACAAGAGTATAAAAAATAAAATAAGAAAAGAATAAAGAGACAACAAAGAATAATAAAGCAGAAAATGAGAATCACGAAAAAGAGAGAATATGAGAAAAACCCACAATCTATAGCAGTCAAAAATACCCTTATATATATACAGTGTGTATGTATATATATATATATATATATATATATATATATATATATATATATATATATATATATATATATATATATATATATATATATATATATATATATATATATATATATATATATATTGTTACGCCGTCTCTTAATTTACTTAAATATCCAGGTTCTAGGCGTAACCAAACCAAAAATGTGAACTAAATTAAAAGGGAATGAAAATAAATAAAGTAAACCTTTAAGAATTTAATTAGTTAAATATTAACACAATAAAGAGCCTCGTAGGCTGTCACAACAAATTGATTCTCCATCGAAACTGTTAAGACACAAATGATACTAAAACATCGAAACATCAAAAGAATAATAATAAAGCATTGGACTTATGTTAACACTACATAAACATACAAAAACGAACACTGAAATTAACTAACGTGAAACAACACTGAATTACTTAAATGTAACTAAGCAAATACTGATGGACATAAATAGAGACATACATAGGTACTCACATAGATATACCACATTGGTAGCGACAGGAACAACACAAATAAATCAAGTATAAGTAACAGGTGAAGAGTGTCACTCAAAGGATGTGGACTGTATGACAAGAGGACTGAACTAACTCCGTCAGTTGGTGGGTCCTATACATAAGGTCGGTTCCGCGACCCGCCGGTGGGTCGTTTAACGATGCAGATGGTCGTTAGAGAACAAAGAATGCTGGTTACAATACAAAATGGGTTTGAACAAATAATAACAGTTAAAACCTTAACAGCACAGGGTTAAGGTGACTAGATTATATGATAGTAAATACAACACATCATTACAGGTATAATATGGAACATGGAAGCATGTTATATAAAAAATAGAAAAATACGTCACGGTCGTAACAATATATACGGGGATTAGCCCACCCGGGCACAGATCACTGACCCACATCGGGGCCTGGGGTGCGAAAATGTAATAATAATAATAATAATAATAATAAAGAACCATAAAGAAATACAAAAATTTTAAAAAAGACCAAAGGTGAGAAACAATATATGTTGTGTTGTCAATAGTAAGAGAAACATTTGAAACCTGCAATTGTGTGTAAATGAGGCAGAAAGTCAGATCAACAACCTGGGACTTGGTCACAATTTTCGTGATGCCATATGGCAGCAGGGTCTACCATTAGACAACACATTATGCTTACAAAATCTTCTCAGGCGGTAGTACCTCCCTGTTTGGTAACTGCCTACTACCTAGTAAATGGCTAAGTAACATCATATACAGTATAATAATTTTATAAAAAATATATAAAAATACAGCAATCAAATATTAAAGCTATAGCCATTATATTTCCCCAGGACAAATATGTATGTCTGTGTACCACCACCCCAAGCATAATACTCAATAATAAACCAACTTCTATTTCCTCTGTTCTACGACCTAAGAAAATCCCACAGGCCCTAAATCACAACAAAGAAATCCCACAGGCCTTTAATACCACCAAAGAAATCCTACTACAATACGTACCTCATCCCACCTGCCTTTGTCTTATGCATACTCTGGCTGGTGCTGACGAGGTGGTGTAAGTGAAACATGGGTGAGTAGGACCGTAGACTTATTGCGCTGGGGAAGGGTTTTTTTTTTATTTCTGTAGGTGGAAATTTGGTTTTAATTCTAATGGGGCCCTAGTTTTAGTGGGTGCCTTTTATAGTGGGTTCCATTTCTAATGGGGTCTTAGTTCTAATGGGTGCCAGTTCTAGTGGGTCCAAGATCTAAAAGGCCCCAGTTCCAAGAGTCCTCTATCCTAGCATGTCCCAAGACGTAATAGGCCCCTGCTGTAATAAGCCTGTCCTAATAGATCCCAGTCTTATTACACCCAAACGCAACCCAGCCTTCTCATAGGCCTACTGTTACTGAGGCCTACTGTTACTGGGGTATACTGTTACTGGGGCATACTGTTACTGAGGCCTATGTTACTTGGGCCTACTGTTACTGGGGCCTACTGTTACTGGGGCACAATGTAACTGGGGCCTACTGTTACTGGGGCCTACTGTTACTGGGGCACACTGTTACTGGGGCCTACAGTTACTAAGGCATACTGTTACTGGGGCATACTGTTACTAGGGCATACTGTTACTGGGGCATATACTGTTACTGGGCCTATGTTACTTGGGCCTACTGTTACTAGGCCTACTGTTACTTGGGCCTACTGTTACTGGGGCCTACTGTTACTGGGGCCTACTGTTACTGGGGCACAATGTTACTGCAGACCTACTGTTACTAGGTATACTGTTACTGGGAATACTGTTGCTGTTTCTATTTACTTGGGCCCTCACTGTTACTGGGGCCTACTGTGTTGCTTTTGACTCTTCAGTACTGGGGCCTACTGTTACTGGGGCCTACTGTTGCTGGGGCACACTGTTGCTGAGACTCTGTTACTGAGGCATACTGTTGCTGGGGCATATATTTGCTGAGGCATACTTCAGTTACCTGGGGCAGTGTTACTGGTGCATACTGATACTGGGGTATATGGCTGCTGGGGTTATATACTGTTACTGGGCACTGCTGTTGCACAGAACAATATTTACTTGGGCCTACTGTTACTGGGGCCTACTGTTACTGGGGCACAATGTTACTGGGGCCTACTGTTACTGGGGCCTACTGTTACTGGGGCACACTGTTACTGGGGCCTACTGTTACTGAGGCATACTGTTACTGGAGCATACTGTTACTAGGGCATACTGTTACTGGGGTAGTGTTACTGGTGCATACTGATACTGGGGTATACTGTTACTGGGGCATATTGTTACTGAGGCATACTGTTACTGGGACATACTGTTACTGGAGCATACTGTTCCTGGGGTATACTGTTACTGTGGCATACTGTTACTGGGGCTCACTGATATATATATAAAATATGGTACAGGGGATGAGGGAGAGAGGAAGGGGAGAAAAGGGCGAGTAAGTGGTGAGGGGGAGGGTGAAGAAAAGAGAGAACGTGGGTGAGGGGGGTGAGGGGAGAGTAGGCATGAGAGAGAAAGAAATAAAAAGGGAAAGTAGGTGAAGAAAAGGAGGGAGGTTTTGATGAAGGAAAGGGAAGGTGAGAGAGAGAGGTGACGGTGGTGAAGAGGAGGGCGGAAATGAGGGAGGGTGGGGATTGGGAAGGAGGATGGGAGGGGAGTATGGGAGGGAGGATGGGATGGGAAGATGGGTGTTATCATCACTATGGTTACCCTTTGTGATGTTTATTAGATAGGGGAGAGAGGGATATGGAGGGGGTTTGATATATAGAAAAGGGGGTATGGAAGGGGAAAGAGGGGTAATTAATATATACTAGAGGGGAACGGGAGGGGGAGGGAGGATGAGAGAGGGGAAAACGGGGGAATAAATACATACACAAGAGGGGAGAGGGATGGGAAGGGGGGAAGGGGAAGGGAGGAGGGGAAGGGAGGAGGGGAAGGGAGGAGGGGAAGGGAGGAGGGGGGAAAGGAAGGGGGGGTTGAGGCCAGAGGGAGGAACCTTCTATTTGTATTCATTTATTCATGGGTGAGTCACTTGATGAGGCAGCCATAATGCAGAAGATGGCCTGAAGTGTGTGTGTGTGCGTGTGCATCTTGAATTAGGTTTTGCAACTTATAAGGGAGTAATCGCAAATACCATAAATACACACACACACACACACACACACACAGCTATACCTCATAACGTCTTACATCAATAATATAAAACAGCTGTGGTAGGCAACATCGATATTTTTTTCCCATAACAGTTAAGATGAAGTCAGGTTTTGTTTCCCACCAATAGTGAGGCGGGCGCGAGGTTTGCATCAGCCACCACGCAACTTTATAACTCAACCTTAAACTTACGGGAAAACTTACTTCTTCGCGTTGTGGGTTTTGTTGTTGTCTTTCTATCTGTGTAGAGAGAGAGAGAGAGAGAGAGAGAGAGAGATGATCGTTGTCAGGTTTTCTCTTTGTGATGAATATAATAATAGGAACATGGCGAGTGATTCTTCTCAGTGGTTGTAAACTATGGACTCCTAGGGGATACATGAAGCTACATCAGATACAGTTTAGAAGAGATAAAGGTACAATGGGTGTATACAGAAGATGCCACATGTATTACTATTTATAATCGAAAAATTCATAATTCCCACATTTATGTCATGTCTTTACTGACTAGGTAAATGTTGTCCATATTTGCCGCCTAGATATACGATGACGTAAAGCGGGAGCCATTCCTAAAACAGAACTTTGAGCTTTACAGAGGCCATAAGCTGAAAAAATTATATTTACTATTTATTGTTTTTCACTAACATTTATAAGAAGATTCATTACCATTTATGATTTGACATTATTGAAAAACATTAAATATATCCGTCAATGGCCCCTCATTACTTATAAGATTCATAAAACACCTGAGCATCGTCTTTAGTAATGGGTTATAGCAGTGGCGTACCATTAATGAGGCAAGCAGAACACCCACATATATCAGTATCAAATCAAATATCAAGTAGGATATGGCCTTTCTCTAAATAAGGGTTGTCAAGCTTTCATAAACACCTAATTTCGTAAATTATATCAGTGGCATCTGACAAAAGTATCTATAATAAATCATTAAGTAATGGGTGCAAAGTACTTACGGTGATCTACAGTAATTTAGAAATAAAGTCGTTAAAATAAATGACTCGGCATCATGCACAACGCTGGCCCTCTAAGTTCCCAATGATCTTACTGACGACCATTTAAATATTTTTTTATTTATATGATCCGATTATTATTTCAAGTAAAACAGAAAACTGAATAACTTTCCCAAGTGAAAAAACTATAACTGAAAGCGGACTGTAGGGTTATTTAGAAATATTAAAAATAATAATGTAGACCAGGTTTGTACCCATTACATTTATATAAACCTTATTAAAGTCACTCTTATAGAACAAAAACTCTTAGGTAATATAATATCACCGTATAACATAATACTTCATGCTTATTAAGGGAAACAAATATTAAATTTGACTAAAATGGCTCAAATTCCTTATGTTCCAACACAATAAAGTCCATTTTAGCATGTTTTTGAGAGGATGGTTACGTCTTTATGTCCATTGAGGGCATGCGGCTTATCCTTCTGCATGCACTGAGGGACGCTGAGGCTCCTCGACTTTCTTGAGTGAAAACTGTGAAGACTAAAATTAAATCTGTATTATTGAAGACACTATTTAAAAATATATTTTGTTTTCTACTAGGCATGCAATGCATGCCTTGCATTCATTAAGAATACGCCAATAGGTTATAGGTAATTTAGTACATGTCAACTATTGTTATACTGTACCTTTCTATGATAGTTTACCCTCAAGCTATACACGTTTTCTTTGTTAAGTTCTTCGCTCTGTCTCCCGGTAGCGCCACCGTCTCGGTTTAAAGTAGCACACGACACCAATGACCATTTAGATCTGCTTTTTATTTACAATTCTCACATAAACAACTTATGTAAATAACTTTAATAAACGCACAAACAAATTCGAACTAAACTCATTGCCAATCGAGCTAACAAAACAATAACCCAACAACAACAATAACAACAGGGATGACCAGCGTAACAAGCACGTCGAAGTTCACGTCTTTATAAAGCTGAAATTGGTTCAGCTTTTGACAACACCCGGGAGACAAGTTAGTCTACACACACACACACACACACACCTCTCTTCCCTGCTGTAGCTAGTTCTCTCTATCCCTCTACACTGGCCCTGTCGACGCCAATTTACAAGGTACACAAACCACAGACTGAATCGAGTGAGGAAATGAATAATGTATTCTGGTCAAGAGAATTTATATAATACAGATTGTTGGATACTTACTTCTTTGTGGATCAGTGTAGCAATTATATATATTTTTATTTCTTAGGCTTTAATCAACACATTTACAGGATTTAGCAGTATAACAAAGTTAGATTCCATTGAGAGACAATTACAATTTACACCCTTGTTTATTCCATGGTGTTTACATTATTTACAATTACTTTTAAGATTCAGTAAAATGATGACTGGAAAACTTCAACTTCGGACAGAATTTTTTTGTGTTGGACATTTAAATTATGTTCACATTAGACAAGACAAGCTGTTTGTTTTAATTTCCAGGATGAGCGAGTCTTCATACACAGTCACAAAAATCTTATTTCTCGGAACTACAGCGGGCATGGGAGGGTGGTGGGTGGGTGTTAGCTCTGAGTTAATATTTCTTACCACACACACACACACACACACCAATCAAAGGGAAATATATGTAATGAATAACATATAATAAGATATAAAATGTATAAAGAAAATATTGATGTGTATAGTACATACAAACATTTATATAAAGTACATGGATACATATTTACATTTGTACAGTAGAGACAAATATTCATTAATAAATAGTCTCACTGCTTTATATACCACGGGATTACACGGGTGAAGAGACTGTATAAACCAAACTGTTATACTCTCACACCTGACTGTACAAATGACTGTATAAAGTAGAGAGATTTATACAGTTTAACACCTGACTGTATGTATGTATGTATGTATGTATGTATGTATGTATGTATGTATGTATGTATGTATGAAGAACCTGTGGCTGACTAAGTGTGTGTTATAAAGTAGTATGGATGATTAACTGTATGAACTGACTGTACATATAATAATAGATTGTATGATACATAAACATGGTTCATCATGCAGGTGAGGTGACTGTATGACCCAGGACAGATTATTACATGTATGACGGTGTGTGTGTGTGTGTGTGTGTGTGTGTGTGTGTGTGTGTGAGAGAAGGGACCAAATTTTGCAGACATATAGCACTAATTAATTCGACTTTTTCTGAAAACTCTTTGTCTGTAGAACAATGGGTGAGACCTCGGGTGTCGTGAGGGGTGGAGGGTGAAGACGATGATGGTGGTGGGGAGGGTGGTGGTGGGGAGGGTGGTGGTGGGGAGGGAAGGGTGGTGGTGGTGGTGGGGGAGGGTGGTGGTGGGAGGGTGGGTGGTGGTGGAGGGCAGGGTGGTGGTGGGTGGTGGTGGTGGGGAGGTGGTGGTGGATGAGGGTGGTGATGGTGGTAGTCGGGGATGGTTGCGTGGGGATGGTGGTAGTCGGGGATGGTTGCGGGGGATGGTGGTAGTCGGGGGATGGTAGTCGGGGGATGGTGGTGGAAGTCGGGGATGGTTGCGGGGGATGGTGGTAGTCGATGGTAGTCGGTGATGGTGGTAATCGGGGATGGTTGTGGGGGATGGTAGAATGAGGATGGTAGTTTAGATGGTGAAATGTGATGGTTGAGGGGGATGGTGGTAGTCGGGGATGGTAGTCGGGGATGGTGGTAGTCGGGGATGGTTGAGGGGGATGGTGGTAGTCGGGGATGGTAGTCGGGGATGGTGGTAGTCGGGGATGATCGTAGTACTGGGGGATGGTGCTGGAGGTGATAATGAGGGTGATGGTGAGCATAATGAAGGTGATGGTGAGTATAATGGGGGTGGTGATAATGGTGGAGGTGAGCCTAATGATGGTGACCGGTGGTGGATATAATGACAATGTTGGAGATAACGCTGTTGATGACAATGATAATACGATGAAACATCCCATTCCCATAAACGGACCCTCCTCCAGTTAGTATATATCTCCCAATAGCGGATAGGCTTAAATCCGCTATTGTTACCTGAAATGAAGAACCACCACGAATAAAATCAGCTAGTGAGAGGGTCTTTTTTCCCTTATCTAATTTCCCAAGAAGTCAATCCGCTATTGTTGGCGACTACTGGAGTGTCATAAGGGGGGGTGGGGGGAGTCTTCTGTGTGTGTGTGTGTTTGAGGGGGAGGGGGGTAAGAGTCCCTCACCCCCAATTTTCAGTTCCACTCGTCCAATACCATCTGAGCTACAGGGTGAGCGATGTATGCTATTCAACTGAGTTTTATGCAACCCTCGCGCTTATTGGCTCGTGTGGGAGGGAGGCGTTGTAATTGGCTTCCCTTCCATTACATACCCTAAGCGGCCTTGTGAATAAAGATTTTTTTTGTGTGTGAAATAAAGACTTAAACGACATTAAACTATTTTCAAAGAGGTAAATACACTACGACAGGCACATAAATAATACAGTATAGTGTGTTGCAGGGTGTTGTAGTGTGTTGCAGGGTGTTGCAGGGTGTTTTGGTGTGTTGTAGGGTGTTGTGGTGTGTTGAACGGTGTTGTAGTGTGTTGTAGGGTGTTGTGGTGTGTTGCAGGGTGTTATAGTGTGTTGTAGAGTGTTGTTTTGTGTTGCAGGGTGTTGTGGTGTGTTGCAGGGTGTTGTGGTGTGTTGTAGGGGTGTTGTTTTGTGCTGCAGGGGTAAGTTGTGTTGCAGGGTGTTGTGGTGTGTTGGAATTGGTGTTGTGGGTGTGTTGCAGGGTGTTGTGGTGTGTTGAACGGTGTTGTGGTGTGTTGTAGGGTGTTGTGGTGTGTTGAACGGTGTTGTGGTGTGTTGTAGGGTGTTGTGGTGTGTTGCAGGGTGTTGTGGTGTGTTGCAGGGTGTTGTGGTGTGTTGTAGGGTGTTGTGGTGTGTTGAACGGTGTTTTGGTGTGTTGTAGGGTGTTGTGGTGTGTTGCAGGGTGTTATAGTGTATTGTAGAGTGTTGTTTTGTGTTGCAGGGTGTTGTGTGTTGCAGGGTGTTGTGGTGTGTTGTAGGGTGTTGTTTTGTGTTCAGGGTGTTGCAGGGTGTTGTAGTGTGTTGTAGGGTGTTGCAGGGTGTTGTGGTGTGTTATAGGGTGTTGTAGTGTGTTGTAGGGTGTTGCAGGGTGTTGTGGCGTGTTGTAGGGTGTTGTGGTGTGTTGTAGGGTGTTGTGGTGTGTTGAACGGTGTTGTGGTGTGTTGTAGGGTGTTTTTGTGTTGCAGGGTGTTGTGGTGTGTTGCAGGGTGTTGTGGTGTATGGAACGGTGTTGTGGTGTGTTGTAGGGTGTTGTGGTGTGTTGCAGGGTGTTATAGTGTGTTGTAGAGTGTTGTTTTGTGTTGCAGGGTGTTGTGGTGTGTTGTAGGGTGTTATAGGGTGTTGTAGGGCGTTGAACGGTGTTGTGTTGTGTTGTAGGGTGTTGTGGTGTGTTATAGAGTGTTGTGGTGTGTTGTGGTACTGCCCAAAAATTAATCCAAAATAACGTCCCAAGAGGAAAGGATCAGATGAGAAATTTTACAAGAGCTAGAACACAGATCCGAGTTAACACTGATAACCTGCCTACCCCCTCCTTCCCCACCTGCCTGCTCACCCTACCTGACCACCTCATCTGCTCACCATACCTGCTCACCTCACCCCACCTGTTCACTCTACCTGACCACCTCATCTGCTCACCCCTCCTGCTCACCCCACCTTCTCATCCCTCTTCCTCACACCACCTGCTCACCTCATCCCACCCCACCTGTTCACTCTACCTGACCACCTCATCTGCTCACCCCTCCTGCTCACCCCACCTTCTCATCCCTTCTCCTCACACCACCTGCTCACCTCATCCCACCCCACCTGTTCACTCTACCTGACCACCTCATCTGCTCACCCCTCCTGCTCACCCCACCTTCTCATCCCTCTTCCTCACACCACCTGCTCACCTCATCCCACCCCACCTGTTCACTCTACCTGACCACCTCATTTGCTCACCCCACCTGCTAACCTCACCTTCTCATCCTCTTCCCTCACAATTCACCTGCTCACCTCATCCCACCCCACCTGTTCACTCTACCTGACCACCTCATCTGCTCACCCCTCCTGCTCACCCCACCTTCTCATCCCTCTTCCTCACACCACCTGCTCACCTCATCCCACCCCACCTGTTCACTCTACCTGACCACCTCATCTGCTCACCCCTCCTGCTCACCCCACCTTCTCATCCCTTCTCCTCACACCACCTGCTCACCTCATCCCACCCCACCTGTTCACTCTACCTGACCACCTCATCTGCTCACCCCTCCTGCTCACCCCACCTTCTCATCCCTCTTCCTCACACCACCTGCTCACCTCATCCCACCCCACCTGTTCACTCTACCTGACCACCTCATTTGCTCACCCCACCTGCTAACCTCACCTAGCCACTAAGGATGGCATTTTCTTGTGACCATTACGATAATTGTAGAGGTTTTTATTTACCTATTCTACCCCACTTCCCCCTTTTTCCCTACCATTACCGTCATCTTGTGCACCATTTAGTCCGCTACTGAGATGTGTTATTATATTTGTAGTGATGATGATAATGATGATGATAGTGATTATAGGTCTGCTATGCATATAATGATCACTATATTGTTTACATTGTATTTCAACGTATACAATAATGACTACAGAAACACGATTACCACACAATACATAAACTCTCAGGCTACCTTACTACCTATACTGCCACCTGAATACCTACACGGCCACCAGAATACCTACACGGTCACCTGAATACATACACGACAACCTGACTACCTACACGGTCACCTGAATACATACATGACAACCTGACTACCTACACGGTCACCTGAATACATACACGACAACCTGACTACCTACACGGTCACCTGAATACATACACGACAACCAGAATACATACATGACAACCAAAATACCTACATGACCATCAGAATACCTACACGGCCACCAGAATACCCACACGGCTACCTGAATCAATGGCCCCTAAACAGATGCTAAATGGCTGGCAACATTTTCCAGCTCAGGTGATGATGAAACACAATGCTAATTAAGATAATCAACATGATGGGTTACCTGTTAATGTAATCACTACTAACACTGATGCATTATTGTTTATCGTTACCAGAGCAGCCAGCCGCGGGTTAAGAGCTGTGACGTCACGACTAGCTACGGGTTAAGAGCTGTGACGTCACGATTAGTTATATATCGGGGTTTTATGTTGTATTAAATGTAGCAGAGTAGATGAGATGTTTGTTGTGTGTTGAGGTGAATTGTCTTCTCCATGAACTACTCTAGTCTAGTTCAGTCTACTTCATTCTACTCTACTCTACTCTACTCTACTCTAGTTCAGTCTACTTCATTCTACTCTACTCTACTCTACTCTACTCTAGTTCAGTCTATTTCATTCTACTCTACTCTACTCTACTCTACTGTGCTCTTAAGACGAAACTTTAACATCTAAGACGATAAACAAAAATCGTAAGTCAGATGGTCTCTTATTTTTTTTACTTTATATATTTACCTTAAGATATTTCGAGAGGTTTTGGCGACTCTGTGTGTGTGTGTGTGTATGTGTGTGCGTGTGTGTGTGTGTATGTGTGTGTGTGTGTGTGTGTGTGTGTGTGTGTGTGTGTGTGTGTGTGTGTGTGTGTGTGTGTGTGTGTGTGTGTGTGTGTGTGTGTGTGTGTGTGTAAGGCGCCTCACTATCATCGGACATTAGAATTTCATCACAAAATATTAAATAAATAATAATCCCACGGTGTAATTCGTTTCCCTTGATATTCCTAAATTAAATATTAAATTAATGAAGCATACGTCTTATCTAAGTATATTCTCATTCTTAATATTAAATACACACACAGTTTATATATATATATATATATATATATATATATATATATATATATATATATATATATATATATATATATATATATATATCAGTTAGGCAATCAGTCACAGTCAGTCAGTTAGGCAGTCACAGTCAGTTGATCATTAAGGCAGTCACAGTCAGTTGATCATTAAGACATTCACAATCAGGCATAATCAGTTAGATAATTAAATCAATCAAACACAGTCATCCAGTCAGTCAATCCATTAAATAGTCAGTCAGTCAATCAGATAACAGTTAGTCACAGCCAGTCAGTCAATCAGAATCACAACAGAGGAAACTAAAAAAAAAAGTTCCTGATTTAGCTGCGTTGTGATGGTGTAGTAATAATGTTCTGGGGTTCACTGTTCGTCACAAAATGTATGGAGTCAACAGAGTTAACCTGTTGCAATTACTAGTAATACAATTATTTATTTATAAACACGTAAATAGAATTACTCGTGCAAATATGTTTATAAATATATATTGTGTCTCTGTGGATATAAACATGTGTGTAGTACATGGGTTTGTGTGTGTGTGTGTGTGTGTGTGTGTGTGTGTGTGTGTGCGTCCTATTTGGTCTTTTGGGCGTTCTTTAACCTGTTGGCCATACATACATAGCTAATTGGACTCTTCCTAGACCCTCCACCTCACCCTGGCGCCTTTCATTTAAGCCTTTTTTACTCCCTCTATTCAAGCTTTTTTTGCTCCCTCTATTTAAGCCTTTTTGACTCCCTCCATTTAAGCTTTTTAGAAATAATTTAACGTAATATTATAGACAAACACACACTTATATTATTCCAAACTATACTTGAAATATTATAAGGCTATCTTATATCTTCTGTAGCAGGGAGAGGGGGCAGCCATCCTCTGGGAATGAGACACCTGACCCAAGAACTAAGGACAGGCGGTAGTAACCCTCCCCTCCCCGCGTCCTGGAGGAGAGATGCTGCCTCCTACGGTGCCCTCAGACTAGGACACTCCAATATCAAGTGTTTAAGTGTCAAGGGGACCAGGCAGTCATCACACACTGACTTTGGCTCCTGGGTCATCAGGTGGTCATGTGTCAGTCTAGCGTGGCCATTGCGAAATCTGGTCAGGGCATTCGGGTCTACAGTGTGAGCAGGAGTGAATCTCCGTTGTAATCTACTGGAGGTTTTGAGGGGCAGCGGTGGTATCCCAACAACGCTGCCGGGCATTACCTACCTACGACAGTTCTAATACCAAGACGCGACGCAAATTCCTCCCCTTTAGCTTTTAAGAATGCGGTCAGCGTTTTAAAGTCTCCTTAGCCTCTAATTTATGTCGCCTAATCAGCCTTATAAGACTTTCATCTTTACCTTCTAGACTCAGATCAGCCTTGTAGGTTCCTTCTCCAGTACACCTTCAGGTACTAACCAGGGAACAGTTGGCTCGGTGGTTGGTTGACTGACCGGTTGGCTGGAGGATTGAGTGGCTGGGTGGGTGGGTGGCTGGGTGACTGACTGGGTGGCTGGGTGACTGACTGGGTGGGTGGGTGACTGACTGGGTGGCTGAAGGATTGAGTGGCTGGGTGGGTGGGTGGCTGACTGGTTGGGAGGCGGTATCTTTCAGGGAATTAGCCAGCCACTTACTCTCCCCAGATTCAAGTTCTGAATCCTTCTTCGCCGGCTTTCACACTAACCCGATAATACAGTAGTAGCGATAGAGTCTCTGTGTACATTTCAGCGCCATATTGACCACCGACCTTCACACCACCGAGACGCTTCTGGGTATAGTGAAGTTTCCACACCTGTTTCTATGCCATTTTGAACATCATTTTGGGGATGAAATGTAAGTGAGCAACCGAGATCCGTTTTCATAGCCACCACGAGGAAAAAAAATGACTTGAGAAGTTTGGAGAATCGAGGGAGTGAGGCGAGGTGTAAGTGGTGGTGGCGGCGGTCTGAAAACTCCCTTTGCATAACAACTTTAACTTGTAGTGGTGGTGAATGGGCTACCCTGCTCTCACTCTGCCTCCCTACCCGTTAATGCACAGAATATTTAGACGTATAAAATGTTGTAAAGTAGCTCCTAGTCCCGAACCTACGGCGGAATATTAAATAAAAAAAAGTATTCAGAATTGCCACTCCCTCCACTCACTTCCACAAAAAAAAAAAAAATAAATAAATAAATAAATAAAAAAATAAAAAAATAAAAAAATAAATAAATAAATAAATAAATAAATATATATATATATATATATATATATATATATATATATATATATATATATATATATATATATATATATATATATATATATATATATATATATATATGCTGATAACCACAAGGAAAGAAGAAAACACGAAGTTCCCAAGCGCTTTCGTGTAATTCACATCTTCAGGGGAGTACAGACTAAAGAGAAATACAAACCAAGGTGTATATATACAGAGGAGGGTGAGACCAGGTCCACAATGGTCAGGTATTAGGTAATGACCCTATTAATCTTTAAATAGCACACAACGGTTGGTGGTCAGGTCAGAGGGTAAGGCGACCCAACTTTCTCACCTGGTTACAAATCAGTGTTGAGAAGGTTAAGAAAACGGATGCATCTTGTTACAGGGGAAAAGTGCTATAGTGTGTGAAAGATTATGACAGTGGTGAGAACAGTAGTACAGGATACAGTGGTCATAGAGGGTGTGACAGATTATTACAGTGGTGAGAACATATTTTCTATTTGTTCTCCGTTACAGTGAAGTGGAAGCTGCCAGAAGAAACAAAGTAATGGTCAAGTAAAGGTAATAGCAATGAAGGTAATAATACTGTTGACGGCAATAGTTATAGAACAGTAAGAATAGTTAAGAATAGATATTTCAGTTTATTACTACTACTACTACTTTTTTTTTTTTTTTTTTTTAACGTGGCCTCCAGCCTCCCCCAATAGCCACACCTTCGCCACCTTTTATTTACCTTAATATTAAATATCCTAATACATAAGAAGCTATCCTATCTGTGTTAAATTAGTTGAGCCGCAGATCTATGCGGCATTCAGTGACTGTAGCCTCATAGTCAATATCTGCAGCAGTTGTCGGAGTAGGGGCAGAAGCTCTCGTTCCCCTGAGGCAAAGCAAAGCCGACTGAAGGAGAGAGAAAGACAGTCGACATCTCATCCAGGCTGTAACATAACTCCTGGGCTGCTGCTTCTGTTCGGAGATCAACTCCGCGAGTCTGGCGTAGAAACATCTCGCACTTGGGCCCATCCCACCAGAGGTTGTGAACACTAGAGGAGTGAAGCTGCCTTGATCAACGTTTTGAATTCTCTCCCCATATGCCCTTCTCTTGTCGTTCTCGTTCCTCCTGTGTGCAGCATCTAGAGCTAGGTTACGGTGACATGCGGCCATGGGATCAAAAATCCTGATGTCGAAAAAAGCTCGCTGTCCCCGCGTCCAGAATCCTCGAGCACTGACGTCCACGCGGGCTTCGTTAGATGTGTTTGAAGTCCTGTGTTGGAAGATCTCGCCATCCAATGGAAGGAGGGTCGGTTCTACCATGACGTCCCGGCAGATTTCCTTCAACATATTTGCTGTGAGATCCCTTACCTCGTCATGCCTCATGCATATGAAGCCCCCCTTCTTGCAGACCATGGCGTGATCGCCATCATAGGAAGAGCCACACACGCATTGGGAGGGCAAACCTTCTACTGGCCAACCGTACCTTAGAGCAATGGCATCTGTAAATTCTTGTTTATTAAGACTGAAACCATTTGCCCTTATCGGTAACGTAGTTAACCAGTTCGAGGCGCCCACCTCCTGCGCTATAGCTACTTTTTTTTTCAAATTTTCTGGAACCTGCAGCAATCGTTGCTGCAACTTTTCATTTTGGCAGTGCTGTCGATCTGTCGTAATGGACCTACGAATCTTATTTACTTCGCTGGTATCCACTTCCCCTGTTGCATTCTGGGCTATTATGTGGTCCGTGAGGGCTGCCGTGAGCTTAAGTGAATTTTGATGTTCAGTGGCAGCAATCTCCTCTGGATTAGTTAGTCCCATCCCTCCCAGTCTTGGTGGAAGTGCAAGAAGTGCTCTTTCTGCTGGGGTTAAGTCAGGGTGTTTCACTAGTTTGGGAATGAACTTGACACTGATAGCTTCTTCCAGAGGGTGGAGGAGGGGTCCGATCTCAGGGATGGTACGCATCAGGTAGTTCCAGCGATGCTTGACTCCATGGGTGAATGCTGCAAAGGCTGCATGTGGCTCTGTGTTCGCAATTTCAGACAGAGCTTGGATTTCACTAACCCACTCATTCACCTTTCCCGCCACGTACTCGGTCTTGAAGTCCGTAGTGCCAATTACTGCGCCTAGATGTCTTTGGCCGTCCTTAGTTATTTTGACCTCACTTCCGCCAAAAACCTCCAATGCCCGTTCATAATGTTCTGGCTTCACGATGAGGAAGGACTTGCTGGCGTTTGGGTGGTACCCTATTTGTGGACCTCGCGATGTTACCAAGTCCCACCACTTTTTGATGCACTCCACTTTTCCTGCTCCTGTAAGGTCATCAGCATATGCCACTTGTTTGACCCCGGTTGTTTCAAATTTTATTTCTTGTTGGAGCACTGATAGGCCAATTGCATACATTGCCATTACAATGGGGTCCCCCTGTGTTGTTCCCTCAGTCGACTGCAGGATGGTATCACCTCGGATAGCCTTGTTATTTACTATGTAGAGGTCTGAAGGATTCCTATACGAATTTTCAACATACATCGCAAAGCTTGGACACTTGATCTTGATGTTGTGCAGTGCAGCCTTGCGGTTAAGTATGTTGAATGCGTTTGAAGCATCCACCAGGAGAACGGCCTCACAATCACGCTGCTCAAATATCAATCTCATGGCGTGAATGGCCGCTACTACTACTACTACTACTACTACTACTACTACTACTACTTCTACGACTAATCTAGAATCTGCAAATATTACTAAACACTCATCCTTACTGTGTGTGTGTGTGTGTGTGTGTGTGCGTAATAAGCAGTAATAATCAAGCTTAAAAGAGTTACACGAAATCAATTAAGGAAGTTAACAAAGGTAAAAGTTCATATTATTATCATTACCTGTGTTGTGCTGGGCATGAGGTATATTACCCACTGGGCATGAGGAAGGAGGTGCCAAGGAGCCAATTATAGACGTAGTGATATAATGTGATCAGAATTAAACGCCAGAGACACATATAATGCAGATAGTTGGCATCTTAATCTCGCTGCCAGACACACAAACCTGATTGGTCCAGAGGGGGAGCCAATGAGAGAGTTTTTTTTTATGGGGTAATTTAGAAGGATTTGATTCGTCGACGAGGAGGTATTAATTTAATTT
>NW_024755890.1:0-6251 GCF_018991925.1 Homarus americanus
ACAGGAGTATGTAAAACATAAAGTATTCATTTTTAAAAGTTTATTTATAGATACATAAATTTTTGTTAATTAAATTTGAAACATCAATATGATGTGAGTCAGGTCATCTACACACAGTTGCCAGTTTCAAAATTTTCCTTTAAAATTTTAAGTTACCGAGTATTTCTTTTCCCAAATCGTTTTACAATACTGTAGGTAAAACAGTATACTATTGTGCAAACCCCACAGAAAAAAAATTAACAAATGGAGACACCAAAAATGTAAAAAAAAAAAATGCTGTCTGACTTGCAACACTGTTGGTAGGGTCAGGTGGTTCTAACGGTACCTGCCAGGACCCGGTAATCAAATTTATAACAATATCTAACCTCAATTACTGTAGTTTATCTGATGTAGGCAATATGAAGTAAAAAATAACAGTTAAAGTGAGAAATTGGAAGAGAATAAACAAGAAAGATGTTGGGCTATTTTTGGTAGGGCTGAGGGAGAGAGTACCAGCTGTTTGGTCTTTTTTGGCGGGAGAGTCACGCAAATATCCGTACTAGTATTTGTTTGGTGTCTTCTGTATTTTTAAAAATGAATACTTGTAAATTAAAAGTACCGTAACATTGTATTATATAAAAACTTGTCATATTTCTGGAAAATAAGAATACACCGGTAAACACAATTTCAACGTACGCTAAAATTAAAAGCTGCTTAAGAAGGGCCGATGCAAACACAAAGCCTTCGCGACCAGGGCTCTGCCGTATCAGTTAGACGGTACACGTGTTTTTCGAATCGTTTTCAGTTAAAAAACTTTTACATCACAAGTGAATTAGGATAGAATATTATTGTAATATAACAGTTTTTAACTGAAAACCATTCGAAAAGCGATTACGGTAACATCTTTTGAACGAAAGAAAGCGAGTCATTGTTTTTGTCACGATTTTATCCCACTTTCCACTATAATACGTACGTCATTTCAGCAAAAATATAACATTTCCATATTCTCAGAAATAAATAGTAGTTTTGCTGAAACGTGATGTATTTCAATGTAAATTAGGATAAACTACATGCAGAAAACAAAAGACTTTACCTAACCTTCCGATGTTCAAGATATGTTACTCGTATTTTTAATAGTTTTCGGTTAAAATACTGTTATATTAGTGATATTCTATTCATACTGTGGTTGATATAATACCTTCACGGAAATGTAATATTTTTTGCTGAAATGACATACGTATTACAGTGGAAAGTGGGATAAAATTGTGATGAAAACAATGACTCGCTTTGTTTCGTTCAAAAGATGTTACCGTAATCACTTTTCGAATGGTTTAGTTAAAAAACTGTTGTATTGTATTACAATAATATCCTAATTGACTTGAATAAATATTACGATACCATATTTCTGAATATTTTCATTAAAATCCATCAAAATCATTTTCCTTGTCATCGTCTGCAGCACCAAACAGCTTCTCCCAGTCCTTTCCTTGAACAGGGCTAGAGGGTACGTGTTTTTCGAATCGTTTTCAGTTAAAAAACTATTACATCACACGTATATTTTACCTAAACTGCGCCTGAATGAATATATTCTCAGAAATAAATAGTAGTTTTGCTGAAACGTGATGTATTTCAATGTAAAATAGGATAAAATACATGACGAAAACAAAAGACTTCACCTAAGCTTCCGATGTTCTTGAGATGTTATTCGTTTTTTTAATAGTTTTCGGTTAAAATTCTGTTATATTACAATGATATTCTAATCATACTGTGCTTGATATACTACATTCACGGAAATGTAATATTTTTTCCTGAAATTACGTACGTATTACAGTGGAAAGTGGGATAAAATCGTGACGAAAACAATGACTCGCTTTCTTTCGTTCAAAAGATGTTACCGTAATCGCTTTTCGAATGGTTTAGTTAAAAAACTGTTGTATTACAATAATATTCCCTCCTAATTGACTTGAATAAATACTTGAATGGAAATATACAATATTTTTGTTGAAACTACCCGCGTTTCAGTGTAAAGTGTCGTAATAATAAATGGTAAACAAGTTTATAGGACGTAGTGTTTCTCTGAAGGTTTTGTTGTTCCTTTACCCTCAAAAACTTGGGTCGACCTATAAACGAGGAATATCATAAATTAACGATTTCTTGGTCATAAAATCGGGGTCGACCTATATACGAAGGGGGGTTATAGACGAGTATATACGGTATATATATATACAGTGGGGTATATATATATATATATATATATATATATATATATATATATATATATATATATATATATATATATATATATATATATATATATATATATATATATATATATATATATATATATATATATACATACTGTACATACATACATGCATATATACATACACACACACACAGTCAACCCTCACTTTACGCGGTCCCACATTCCGCGTTTCCATGTTTACGTGGTGCCCTGCCAGAACCCAGGATGCTCACATTCCGCGGTGGGTGTACCCCTTTACACGGGTGAAGTATAATTTTTTATTTAGCTCATAAAATTCATACAAATTATCCGGCCAGAATATAATTTACATTGCTGGAATTCTTACAATTTGATGATCATTTTGAATATAAACATCATAGATTTTGCATTAGACATACAAATTTTAGATATAATGTTTACTCTGAGTAAATATGTTATCTTTTGTGCAAAATATATGACATTTATATTCAAAATATTCCTGGTCTTACAAGGAATCCAGCAATGTCAATTATATTATCCTAACTTTAGTCTGATTTATTTTTTATTACTAAAAAGGTAAACAGTCTGGTATTCCCACACATTCATCTGGTAGGGAGGGACCGGCGACTGACCACCTGGCACCAGGGTGTGAAAAATATTTTTTTTTTTTATTAACTGAAGATATTTGTTTTAGCTCATAAAATTCATACAAATTACCCGGCCAGAATATAATTTACATTGCTGGAATTCTTACAATTTGATGACCATTTTGAATATAAACATCATATATTTTGCATTAGACATACAAATTTTAGATATAATGTTTACTCTGAGTAAATATGTTATCTTTTGTGCAAAATATATGACATTTATATTCAAAATATTCCTGGTTTTACAAGGAATCCAGCAATGTCAATTATATTATCCTAACTTTAATCTGAGGTATTATTTAATAGGCTACTAAATGTTAAAATCTAGTTTTTTCACCCAACCTTTCTCTTGAAGGGAGGATTGGTGGGGGGTTGGGGAGAGGGTTGGGGCCATCTGGCCTGGTTGGAAGAGGGGGGGAGGTAAGGTGGGGTACTTTGATTGACAGATAGTGTCCTGAAGAATATTTTTTTTGTATTAACTGAAGATATTTGTTTTAGCTCATAAAATTCATACAAATTACCAGGCCAGAATATAATTTACATTGCTGGAATTCTTACAATTTGATGATCATTTTGAATATAAACATCATAGATTTTGCATTAGACATACAAATTTTAGATATAATGTTTACTCTGAGTAAATATGTTATGTTTTGTGCAAAATATATGACATTTATATTCAAAATATTCCTGGTCTTACAAGGAATCCAGCAATGTCAATTATATTATCTTAACTTTAGTCTGATTTATTATTTATTACTAAAAAGGTAAACAGTCTGGTATTCCCACACATTCATCTGGAAGAGAGTGTTGGTGGGGGGTGGGAGGGAGGGAGGGAGGGACCGGCGACCGACCACCTGGCACCAGGGTGTGAAGAATATTTTTTTTTTATTAACTGAAGATATTTGTTTTAGCTCATAAAATTCACACAAATTACCTGGCCAGAATACAATTTTCATTGCTGGAATTCTTACAATTTGATGATCATTTTGATAAACATCATAGATTTTGCATTAGACATACAAATTTTAGATATAATGTTTACTCTGAGTAAATATGTTATCTTTTGTGCAAAATATATGACATTTATATTCAAAATATTCCTGGTTTTACAAGGATTCCAGCAATGTCAATTATATTATCCTAACTTTAATCTGAGGTATTATTTAATACTAAATGTTAAAATCTAGTTTTTTCACCCAACCTTTCTCTTGAAGGGAGGATTGGTGGGGGGTGGGGGGGGAGGGTTGGGACGGACCGACCATCTGGCCCGGTTGGAAGAGGGGAGAAGGCAAGGTGGGGTACTTTGATTGACAGATAGTGTCCTGAAGAATATTTTTTTTTTATTAACTGAAGATATTTGTTTTAGCTCATAAAATTCATACAAATTACCCGGCCAGAATATAATTTACATTGCTGTAATTCTTACAATTTGATGATCATTTGAATGGTAAACATCATAGATTTGCATTAGACATACAAATTTTAGATATAATGTTTATTTTGAGTAAATATGTTATCTTTGTAAAAAATATATGATATCATTCAAAATATTCCTGGTCCTTAAGGGCGAACTACAAATGTCAATCACAGTATTATCCTAACTTTAGTTTGAGGTATTATTTATTACTATACCTGGTTTTCCCCCCAAAATTTCTCGAGGGAAGAGCCAGCAGTGTAGTGTGAGAAGAGGGGGAGGGAGTTGAGTCCATTATTTGAATGGACATTAACTTGGCGACTGTATTTCTCTATTTTTCTTAAGTATTAATTGTGTGCATGTACCATCATAAAATTAAGATGTTATTTTTACTAGAACATAGGTATTGTGTTGGAAAAAGTGGAGTTTGGTGGTCAGCTGGTCTCTATTTCATTTAATCCCATATGTTATGTTATTCACTTTACGCGTTTCTCACTTTCCGCGGTACCCTGTGGGTTACATTAACCGCTGCAGTGAGAGGCTAATATATATATATATATATATATATATATATATATATATATATATATATATATATATATATATATATATATATATATATATATATATATATATATATATATATATATATATATATATATATATATATATATATATATATATATATATATATATATATATATGTTGATAACCACAAGGAAAGAAGAAAACACGAAGTTCCCAAGCGCTTTCGTGTAATTCACATCTTCAGGGGTGAGTACAGACTAGAGAGAGAAATACAAATCAAGGTGTATATATACAGAGGAGGGTGAGACCAGGTCCACTATGGTCAGGTATTAGGTAATGACCCTACTAATCTTTAAATAGCACACAACGGTTGGTGGTCAGGTCAGATGGTCAGGTGACCCGGCCTTCTCACCTGGTCACAAATCTTCTTAATTTCAAAATTGTCCAGCTTGTACATGCCGTTACTCAAATTCATGTTGAATGCTTCTGCATGTTTAATAAGACTAGATTCTATGATGTTCCTACTCGTCAATTGACTTACATGGTAATATTGAGGAGGCATTATCCCAGTCAATGCAATGTTTGTTATCCCTAAATGAACAAACAGAGCATTGGATTCCTGGCCTGTCCTAACACTGTTTGTGTTGTTTAATTCTAGTTGCAAGATCTTTTCCTGTCTGGCCTAAGTAAAACATATTACATTCCTTGCAAGGAACTTTATAAATGCAACCAATTGTGTTGTTGGGGGAGTTCTTGATTAACATTTGTTTTACAGTGCATGAGTTTTTAAATGCCACATTGACGTTCCAGGTTTTTAGTTGTGAAGGAATGTGTGAGAAATTTTTGTGAAATGGTAATATTAAGATATCCTTATGGTCATGGGTGGGCTTGGGATCAGTTCTATAAAATGTTTTCTTAGTAATGTTTAGGCATTTGAGCCAATATTATATATATATTTGTATTCCTCATCAATGAATTCCGGACTGCAAATTCTCAAGGCACGTAAAAACATTGTTGAAAATACTGACTGTTTGACTTTATTATGGTGGGCAGAATAATAATGAATGTATGAACACACATTAGTTGGTTTTCTATAAATACTGAACTTAAAAGTGTTACCTATTCTGTCTGATACACAGAATATATATATATATATATATATATATATATATATATATATATATATATATATATATATATATATATATATATATATATATATATATATATATATATATATATATATATATATATATATGCAAGTAAATCACTGTAGGTGCGCGTGATCTAGGTATATGTTGATAACCACAAGGAAGTCCTCCCACAACGTGTCCTGAAGATGTCTGACCGCCCCTTTGATGAGTTCCAAGAAATCATCTTTAAGAAACATTTTGAAGTAAAGAAAATTGAAGTGGATGAAGCTTTCCGTATTGTAAGACAAAAAAGCGTGTTT
>NW_024755891.1:0-11379 GCF_018991925.1 Homarus americanus
TCAAAAGCTTGAGCTCTTCACTTTCCTCTTTCCCTTCTAATTCTACATTATTCACAGCTTTGTTTTCTCTTTCTTTACTTATCACTGTATCAAGTCTTTCCTCTATCACTTCTATTTTCTGATCTAACTTTTGCAAAAGCTGAAACATCTTACGCACCTCTTCTCCCAGAAATTCTTGCACAGTTTTATCACTAACCTGGAGGGCTGCACCACTACTCTCACTTGCTACTTGTTTATTACTCTGTTTGTTCCTGGCATCAACAACTCTTCCGGCAGCAAGCGCAGAGCTTATCCTTCTTGAATCTTCATGCCAGGCATTCTCAGGGATCACTGTCTGTGTGTTCTCCTGCTGTCTTGTCACTGTCAGACCACAGCGTACTTCTTCAGTGTTCTCTGAATAATTCCTTTGTTGGTCACTTCTCATACGTGGCCTCATCTCGCATGCAATTGAACTAGCATTGTGAGTTTTACCACAATTACAACAACACGGCTTCACTTTCTCTCCTGCATTGATCTTGTCCTTACAGTTGCTAGATTCGTGCCTCTTCCCACAGAATCTACAACGTGGGTCCAGTTGACAGCTCCAGGCCTTATGTCCCCATCTGCAACACTTGAGACACATTATTGGTCCCTCCACATATAGTGCCACCTTCCTATACCCTGCTCCTGTGATGAACACTTTCTCTGGAACCTTTCCTCTCATTAGAGCAATAACCTGGCTTCTCTCTTCGCCCCTTATTAAATGCCTCTTGACCCAAACAAATCTTTCGTCATCCAATAAGTATTCTGGATCTAGAATTACAGGGTACCTGAAGATTATAACCTTTGTAAGTAGTATGTCGCTCTCCTCTGGCAAAACCATCAGTAATCCCTTGTACCCAACAGTTGTCAACATTTCCACAGCCTCCATGGTCCCCACTGTAAGATAAGGCTTGTGTGTGCCTTCTTTCAAAAGAGGCTCAAAGCTGCGATGTTCCCGTCCTAGTTGTACTGCCCATTTTAATTTTTCAAGGAAGGTCATCGGGCATGACTGTGGAAAAATTAATCTCTTCCTGACACGACCAACTTCACCTTGTGTGTGTTCTTGTCTGCTTCCTTCAAATTCCATACTTTGCTCTGTTCTTGATCCATTCTCCACTATCTCCTTTCTGTTATTTCCATTATTATTACCACCCACACACGTTTTTTGTCCTAGATTTTTTTGTCTCTTCTCCTCTCTCACTTCTCCGCTTTCACTGTCCTCTTGCCAGCTTGTCTCCCTCATCCTTTTAGAAATTTCTTTCTTTTTCACTACCTCTTGTTGTAGCTGTATTTTCTCACTTTCGAGCTTCCCTTGTGCTTCATCACTCGTATTAGACTCATCACTCCTCAACTCAAGGTCTTCAAGAACTTCGTCCAATACTATCTTTTCTTTACTCTTCCATGTGGAGTTCTTAAGCGATAATTCACTTTCCATGGGGCAATGTTGACATCCCACAACACCCAGCCAGGAGTGATGGGACCCCGAGCAGTTATTTTCGTGTGGTAAACAGTAAGTTCCCAACACCAAAGTTGCTTGACGATACTTATTTTATCCTCAGGTCCTTATACACAAGTAGGTAAATCTATATATCCTTCAGATAAGATAATAGGCTCGAAAACATCCAAATTTGGGAGCTAGCACTCACAGCTGTGTTTACCAGTGCCCGCCACCCAACCGAGCAGGAGCGTAGTCTTTGCTCGAATGTGGTTGTGTATGGCATCAAGAAGCAGGACAAATATCGCTATATCTCATGGGCTGTCGTTACCCCCAAAAATGTCAAATTACCCTCTTAGGGGTAATTTGACACTAATTGAGAACCGCTGAACTAACTCATAAAACGACGCATGCCTCAACTTTTTGGGATAGAGAGAGAAGACAAATTTTCCCAACATTTACAACATCAAACAAGATCTGATACACCACAACAGATCCACCTCCCATTGGCACAAGCATTTTTAACTTCATTTGTCAGCTCTATGAATGAGTTAGTGACTGAGAGAGAAGTTTTGGAGTGAAAGTGGGGAATTTTACACTCCTCGCAAGAGCAGCTTATGAGTAATTCCTGGTCATCCTTGTTTGTTTATGTATGACTCTAGGAGGGAGTCAAGCCTTGGGAAGACTCAACTCCCTGGGGTGTGGAGTCTTAGTTTTTTTTATTCAACAAATTTATTGGTAAAGCTTGGAGTACAGTTTGCCTATTCTGAGTAATTCAGTCAGGTCTTGACACGAGGGTGGTATCACTTCTCACTGTCACGCAAGACAGAGGTTCATACACAAAGAAATACATCATATTCATTAAGAGCTATATATATATATATATATATATATATATATATATATATATATATATATATATATATATATATATATATATATATATATATATATATATATATATATATATATATATATATATATATATTGTAGCGTACTGTATGTGGCCAGTTGTCAATTCTCTTTGCTTGTCTATTATCTCTTTGTATGGGCACACAAACGTACGTACATGTAGATATCTCACACTCAGGAATGAGGTAGGATAGAAACTCACAATGCGTTTTCTGTATATGTATTGTTGTACAGCGCAGTGCTTAGGAGTGACTAGGTTTCTGAGGAAGCTGGGTGGTGAGGAGCTGTGAGAGATGTTGCTGGTCCAGTAGCCGAGTGTAGAATGGTCTCCCTGGCTGTTGTTGTTGTTGTTGAGATTGTCGGACCGTAGTCCGACACGGGCCTTCTTTGCCTATAGGCGGCCCGTTTGGTGGTTCCGGCTGGAGCTCCAGGAGCAGCCAGACCGGATTGGGATTGGAGGTGGTCCCACCTGCAGATTGGAAGGATACTGCAGGTTGCAAGTGTGAGCGGACCCCCGATCAGTGGACGCTTACCACCAACCCCCACTCTTGGACGTGGTCAGTTTCGGAGTGGCGCGCCCCCCGAACTGGGGTCCGCACTTGCTGGGAGAGGATGCTTTCTAAGTTATCTGGGTGGTGGGTATGGTGTGATGACCCGTAGAAGGTGGTGAATGTGGTTTGTTTGGGCCTTTCGGGTTAGAGTGGCCGCTGGTGTTGTGTGTGTTTCTTGGGAGATTTGAGTACTGTTTCGGAGGCTTTGTGTGACTTCGCAGTCGAGGAGATAGTGTTCAAGTGGGTTGGCTGCTGGCTCCTGACAGTAGGTGCATTCCATGACGTCATTTCCGATCATCTGCCAGGAGCACTTGTACCCTAGTCGTAGTCGATGAAGGCTGACTTGGGTTTGTCTTGGAGTTTTCTTGTCAGCGAAAGGTGGTTCCCCTTTCGTAGCCGCCAGGTTCCATTTGGCTGATTGGGAACCAGCGTTGAATGCGTGAAGGAAGCTCTTTTTGATGTGGAGCTTGCTAGTCTTTCTGAGGTGATTCTTGATCTGTTGCACGCTTGCTGGAACTTGGATGTGTACGCGACTAGAACGTGTAGCTGCCTTGGCTGCTTCGTCTGCCACGTCGTTTCCTCCGATCCCTACATGACTGGGAATCCAGTGTAAGACGACTGGGCGGTTTTGGCTTTGGAATTCCTGTAGCTGTGCGAGGATCGAGGTGATGATGTGGACGTTGTCTCTTGGTTGACTGTGTTGCAGCGCCTGCATGGCCGATTTCGAGTCCGTGTGAATTATGATGGACTTGTTGTGTTGTGTTGCAGCGTGTTGTAGGGCCTTTGAGATTGCTACTAGTTCTGTTTGTAGGGTGGAGCAGTCATTGGAAAGTCTCCATTGGAGGGTCTGACCTTGGGTGTAGAAGGCCGCTCCGGATCTATGATGTTTTGGGTCCACCGAGCCGTCTGTGAAGTATGATGCTGCATCAGCCGGTGTCTCGGTGGCTATGGCTTGGAGAGTTATTTTTTTGAGGTCCTCCTTCTGGAGGTTGGCTTTACTATCGCCTAGGTCGGTAAATTTGAGTGTGGCTGGTGGAGGGCTCCATGGTGGAGGAACAGCGTAACCATTGTCTCGTGTGTCTTGATTGTTCTTGACGAGTGTTTCTGCTTGCAGGTGTCGGATGACCTCGCTTGCCTCGTGCGACCAGATGGCCCCTCGCACTCTGTGGTCGAGGTGGAGGGAGGCACTGATTCGAATCTTGGCAACTGTGGGCTTGTCTGCTCTACAGATTTTGGCGAGGAGACCGGCTGTCACCTGCTTGACTCGTACTGCCAGGGGTGGTAGTTCGGTTTCCATTTGCAGATTGCAAATTCTGGTCCACATGGGTGCTCCGAGCATGGTCCTGAGAGCATTGTTTTGGATGACTTCTAGCTTAGCTATTTGGTCTTCTCTCAGTCCAATGAGTGTTGGAGCACTGTAATCTACCAGCGATCTGATGGCGGCCGTGTAGTAGGCTTTGAGCACATGAAGGTTTACTCCTGCGGATTTGCTGGTGAGCGACCTCATTATATTGTGTCTGCTCTTCGTCCTGTGCCTGAGATACTGGAGTTGCGGCTTGAAGGTGAGTTTCTGGTCAAACCAGATTCCAAGACACTGGTGGGTGTTGGTCCAGACTACCGGCGTGTTTTGTATGGAGAGCATCTTGTCTGGTGTGTCTGTGCAGATGGCCATCGCTTTCGACTTGGCTGGATTTATCTTGAGTCCAAGTCTGTTGCACTCCTCTTCTATAAGTTGGAGTGCGTGTTGCGTGTTGGCTAGTCTGTTCGATCCTCTTACTATAAGCTGTAAGTCGTCTGCATAGCATAGGAGCTTGGCTGTTTGTCTGAAAGGAAGTTTGACTAGATTTTTCATCAGGACATTGAACAGCATTGGACTGAGGATGCCTCCTTGTGGGGTTCCGTTTTCATGGACCCTGTAGCTTGAGGTTGCTCCCTGAAAGCGTACTCGTGCTTCTCTCTGTTTGAGGTAGTTCTGGATCCACCCCAGCAACCTTCCTTTGACGCCTTTTTTAGCGAGCGTAGTTGTAATGGCCAATGGATTTGCTAGTTCGAAGGCTTTCTCCAGGTCGAAGAAGACCACCAGAGCTGGTTTGTTGTCCACTGTGCTGAGTATCTCGGCGATGTTGTTGCCTGTGCCGGTGTTCTCGGTGTAAGCAAAGATGTGAGGGTGTGGGCTGCCTACTTTCCACTTGAGTCGGTTGAGAGCCATTCTTTCTCCCGTCTTCGCTATGCAGCTGAGAAGGGAGATGGGCCTCGGTTTGTCTGGTTCTCTGGGCTTCGGAATGGGCTGTATATCTGCCTTCTTCCATTCCGGTGGGAGTCTTTGTGCTGTCCACGAAGCATTGATGGCTTGCAGCAGAGCCTCGTGTCCTGCTGTACCGGCATGAGAAAGCATGGAGTAGGTTATCCTGTCGGCCCCTGGAGCTGTGTCCTTGCTTCGTTTTAGCGACTTCTGGAGTTCTTGCTGGTTGAATGGTCTGTCAGTGTCATCTTCACTGTTGCAGGCCTCTTCGATCATCTGGTGTCTGACCTGTCGCAAACGCCGTTGTGTCTCCTCCGCCTGTCTCGGGAGGCTTTTCTTTGCTGCTCGGTCAGAGAACAGTTTTGCAAGTCTCTCGGCTTCCTCTTCTGAGTTGGGATGGGTTGGTGGTGGTGGTGTTGCCTTCCCAGATGCCCTTCGGATCTGGGCCCACATCTTGCCAAGGGAGGTGTGCTCGTTCAGTTCGGAGCACCACTTGAGCCAGCTTACGTTTTTTATTTCTTCCTTTTCTTCCTTGGTATCCTTAACTATGACTTGCAGGAGATGTCTGTTTGTTGCCGTGGGATGTCTCCTGTAGTTTGTTCGGGCTATGTTCACTCTGTGGTTGAGTTCTTTCACCCTGGGACAGTAGTACCAGTAATCATTGTACTGTCTTGATGTGGGTTTTGTTTTTGGGATAGCCTCTTCTGCCGCTTGGTGAAATGCCTCGACCAATTGGTGGTGGAGGGTTGTCTCATCCACGGGTGCTGCGCCGGCCGGCTGTGATTTTTCGCGCCACTTAGCCAGGTGTTTCTTAAAGAGTCCCCAGTCTGCCTTTTGGGTATTGTATCTCCATCTCGGGGGGGTGGAGTGGGGAGTTTGTTCACCTTCAGCGTTGTTAGGGTGGCGAAGTGGTCGCTGGTCAGCGTGGGGTGTATCTGCCAGGAGGCCGAAGGCTGTAGTGCACTGGAGACGAAGGTTAGATCTAGCCTTCCTCCCCTAGTGTGGGTGGGCTCTCCGGTGTTCAGGAGGCAGATCTCGGGTGTATCTTGAAAGGTGGTGTATAGGTGTAGGCTGTCTTCATTTGTGGGGCTTGCCGAGCTTAGGAAGGGATGATGTGCGTTGAAATCCCCTCCTATGAGTGTGGCGTGGTCAGCGGCCGAAGCAAATAATTGAGTAACCTCCAGTGAGCCCCTTGGGGTCTTGAAGATGTTGTGAACAGTTAATTCCCGTTCTTGGAGGGTTACTTGACGGCCTGTGTCTCGATGTTTTCCCCACATGGAAATTGCTGCGTGACATCGGCGGAGGGTATGCTTGACTTGACCAAGATCATACATCCTCTTGTTGACGCCTGCGTGAAATGCCTCCTGTATGTCTTGTAACCACTGAATTTGAAACAGTGGTGTTCTTGTAGAAGTGTTTCTTGTAGCAGTATGATGTCAAGCTTGTCCTTGGCTGCTGCTTCTTGTAGGAGGTGTTTCTTGTTTTTGATGCCCTGAGCATTCCATGTTAGGATGTTCAGGGTGCTGATGTTTTCCACCACTGTTTCATCGGGGACTTCTGGTGGTCCTCGATGGAGATGTCCAAGTTCGATTCCAACTGGATCAGGTTCATATCTTCGTGTTCTGTGGTTTTTGCCTTCTGGGCCGTGGTTCGGTTCAGGGGAGTTGAAACGTCCAGTTTCTTTCTGGGAGCTGTCGGTATCTTGGGTTCTCTGGTGGCCTTCTTCGGTGTAGAGTGTACCTCGGCTGTCACTCGTGTGAGGACTGGCGTGGCTTCCTCCACTGAGTTGGCTGGAGCTGTGGCGACTTGCCCGAGGACGCTCCCCATGAGTATTTGGAGCTGTGTGGGTTGGATCTTGTGGCCCAGTAGTCCGGCTAGGCCCTCCGCGAAGGTTGTCAGTACCTTGGCTAGGTCTGATACGTGTATCATTCCTTCTGGTGCCTTGGTGTGTGCTTCTTTTGTCTTTCTCGTGGTTGTCGTTGTCTGCTGCTTGGGTGGCTGAGGTGTGGCTGTAGTGAGGCCAGGAAACTGGGCTGCACTTTGGGTGCTGACTGGCTGAGGAGGTTGTCTTTGTTGTTTTGGCCTTTGGGTTCCCCACACGAAGGTACTTGGTGGGGCTGGTGTGTAGGCGGTGGGGGCCGGTCTTGCTGCTGGTCGGTTTGCCTGGACCCTCTTTGTTCTCTCGGAGCATCCAGGATTCCAGGCGTGGTGTTTGCCCCCGCAGTTGGCACACTTGGGGGCAATTTTTTCTCCATTTTTCAGCTTGGTGAGGCAGGAGTGTGTGCCGTGCTTCTGTGCGCAGACTGCGCAGATTTCCCTGTACGTGCACCTTGTCTGATGGTGCCCGTATTTCTGGCATCTGAAGCACCTCAGGGGCTCTGGGACGAAGGGCCTCACTTCGTAGATCCCCCAGGTTTTGAGGTCTATGGTGCTGGGGGGTGAGCCGTAGTGCGTTATGAGCACTTGTTTCGTGGTGGCCGTCTTGTCGGACAGGGGAGAGCATCTCTCGGCTTTTAAGATCTTCGGGTGGTTCTCCAGGGGTTCGAGAGGTAGTTCCTTTGGGTACCGGAGGACTACCGACTTCATCAGTTTCTGGGCGGGGTCCAGCTTTGTTGATGCAACGGTGGTGGTGTTTTGCAGGTAAGTGTCGAGGGTGGTGGCGGAGTCCTTGTCTTTGGGGTGAATAATCATCTCCCCCTTTAGGTTGGGCCGCACTGAGAACTTGGCCAGTGGATTTAGCTTTTCCATCTCTGTGACGGCGGCATATGTTGTTTTTGCGTCCGTTTTCGTGATCCGGAATTTTGGCAGTGTCGTTGGAGGTGAGCTGGTGGTGGTGATGGGTGCCTTTGGGGCTGCTTGACGGCATTCGTTTCCCGAAAAAGCACGTCGGCGTTTCTTGTTTTCTACCTTCGTCCAGTTGTCCTCAGTGGCGGTAGCAGTGGTGGTGGAGTTGTTGGAGGTGGTGGCAGTGTTCCTACTTTTCAGGGCTTCATTGAAGGCGCGTAACTGGTCCGTTTTCTCTGTGCGAAGCCTGTCGTAGTTCGGGTCGTCAGGTTGGCGGTTCAGGCGGGGATCGCGGTTAGTAGGGCGTACGCGCTCCATAACCGGTTTTTTATTTTTATTTTATTTTTTTTTTAGATCCTACCTATTCCGGTTGAGTAAATAGCAGAGGAATTTCAGCACTCCCCACTGGCTGGTGGTCGTAGAGTGGTTCCTGAGCTTCTCTCCCGGAGCCCCGTTGGGGAAGCCTACTTCCTAGTGTATGTGACTGCTCACTTATAGACGTGAGCTAAGTGTGCCTATTTGGGAAGGATAAGGATTGCTACCCTCTTTCCAGGTGGACCCGCACGATCACGGTTTTCCTGGAAAGACTCGGCTGGGATGGGTTTTGCTCCAACCCCCTTTCGTGTTCACAATCTCCTGGGAGGGAGGTGAACAGTTACAGGGGGGACCGCAGGACGAATACACTTTTGAGGGTGCAGGTCCCTAGGCCAGAGCGAAAAAGGAAAAATAGTAGTAGAAGGAAAAGAGCTCAAACCACGCCGGGAATATCGCGCTATAGCTGCTCTCCAGCTGGAGTGTGGGTCACTCACACCACCAGTGGGGAGGGCAAGCTAATGCTCGATAAACCGAGAACGCTCGTGAGTTGTTGTGGACGATGACAGTCGTGGGTGGTCCGGTCCGGGAAGATGGCCAACAATGGTACAAGGGAGAGGGCGGTCTTCAGAGTTCCGGGTCCAGCAGGAGGTCTTGTTGAGAGGTCTTCTTCGTTCAGGAGCGATGTGATGAGTGGAGAGAAATACAAACCAAGGTGTATATATACAGAGGAGGGTGAGACCAGAAGATTTGTAACCAGGTGAGAAGGCCGGGTCACCTGACCATCTGACCTGATCACCAACCGTTGTGTGCTATTTAAAGATTAGTAGGGTCATTACCTAATACCTGACCATTGTGGACCTGGTCTCACCCTCCTCTGTATATATACACCTTGGTTTGTACTCACCCCTGAAGATGTGAATTACACGAAAGCGCTTGGGAACTTCGTGTTTTCTTCTTTCCTTGTGGTTATCAGCATATATATATATATATATATATATATATATATATATATATATATATATATATATATATATATATATATATATATATATATATATATATATATATATATATATATATATATATATATCACTGTGTGTGTGTGTTACGCTAAATAATGATAATTGCCGAATAAATGTTAAATAACATTACTTCATATGCTTCACATCTTCGACACACACACTGAAACACACAGACACAAGTGGGCTGTGTGTGAGTGTATGTGTATCACCGAGGTGTTGTTATTTGACACTGATGAGAGTGATCAGAAGCTCACCAAGCCAACATGAATCGGAGAGAAGAGAAGTTGGTGCTCAGAGGTCACATTATCACTCTCCGTGTTAATGGTCTCTCCATACGGGTATCGCACATAAAGTTGGCCTGTCCCCCACAACTGTGATGAAGTGGATAAGAAGATGGGTGGAGAGCGGTAACCTTAACGACTTAGGTAAGTTATAACTGTCTCGGCAAAGGAGCGGACCATAGCAGCAAGATTCGGAAAAGCTCGACCACGAAACTTTATATTAATATTTATAAAGGTAGATAAAGGATTCTTAACCTAAGTTTATTAACAGCCAAATTCAGCGTCACTATTTGTGGGTAGTTATGTTTGAGCAAGGCGAAATTTTTATTAATGAAATTGGTGATCTATCTGAAAATAATAATCACTGCTGTAACCTTCTTTTCATACTGAAACTAATGTGTGGATTATGTAGTAGAGTTACGGAAGCTGGCAAATAATTTCTAACCATGTTTATATTTGAAATGTAAATTTACAGTTCAGATAACCTAGAGTGTCAAAATCATTCTGAATATGGGTGTGTTCTATTCTGTTAGTTGGGAGAGCAGGACCCCTCGGAGGACCAGCCAGGCAGATGACGCTGCAATTATCCCAGCGGCCGAAGCAACTCCCCTAACCAACGCGGTGGCCATACGAGACAGCCTGCCTGTGGACGTCTCCGCGTTGACTGTCAGGCGGAGATTGCACGAAAGGGGAATACATCACAGTACTCCCACGAGGAAGGAGCGTCTGACAGAACACGGACTTATGGGCCAGAATGGTGTTCACAGATGAGAAGTGTTTTTCCTCCACCTCTCATGGCAAGGTTCACTGCTGGAGGAAAACAACAAGTATGAAATTCATGATCAGTTACTGTTCAAAGACATACGACGTCGTAGTCTTAGGAGTAAGAAATCCATACGGAAAGTCGAAGGCAAATAACATAGGATAAGGTTAATAAACCTTAAATATAATAAACCTTGAATAACCCCAGCAAAAAACATTAAAATTGTACTATGTTTCGCACACACATACGATCGCCCCAACATTAGTGAGGAGCCCCGTTCAGGTCACATTACCTGTAATATATGGGGCTGGATGACATTACATGACCTGGGTGACATGTTCAGTATTTAGGGTCGCTTTACTGCGGCCAAATACATCCAACTGCTGGAGTAACGCTTCTTGCCATCTCTACGGGCAAGGAATTTTCCTTTCCCAGCTGAGCCTGTCCTATTTATTCACGACAGGTGTCCGAGCCACACCGCCCGTGCCATTGAACACGTTTGGGCACAAATGGTGAAAACCTGGGAACCAGCAAACGAGAGGACCAGCCACCAACTCCTGGACCATGTCCACGCCCAGTGGGAAATCTGCAGGCATAAGCCGGAGTTTATTCATGACCTTGTTTCTTCTGTGCCAGATAGATTGTATGCAGTTATTGAGAAAGGGGGAGGCTGGAACGAGGTATTAAATGATAATGTGAAAAATGGATTTAATTTTTCCTTTTAAAGTAGGTGTTTTATTGTTGTTAAATAAACACTAGTAACTAATATTACAGACTACAATTTATATATACACATATATGTAGAAGAAGAAAATATGTTTATAATTTATTACATTATTGTGGGTGGTTGTTGGAGTAATATCGTTCAAGGTATATTGTGAGTTGCCTGGCGGACACCAACCCAAACCGTCCTTCTTGTTTTGTCTTTCCCACTATAAGAAGTAATTAAAGGATGATGATGATTATAATATAATATATTAAAAAGGTTTATTATATTAAAATATATCCCATTATTTGTATTCAGTATATATAATAGCAATAAATTACTAATAA
>NW_024755892.1:0-27500 GCF_018991925.1 Homarus americanus
ATTAATCAATTAATATGTTTTATTATTTTTAAATATCAGAAAAGATGGTTCAGCGCTTTCTTTGTTCTTTGTCTTTCCCAGTGAAGATGTAGTCTCCCCCGGCGGTACTGGTCCTTTTGTACATGGCAGAAAGTGGTAGTTTCCTTCTTCTTGTTGTTTTGACTCTTAGTGTGTTTGTGGTCTGCAGTTTGTTAGATCGGGGCCCTTCTCCTTCACCTGGAAACTTCACCTCAACCTTTGAAACTTTTTTTTACAGTGCGTCGATTGTGATTTACTGACACTATCGCTCTCACTGAGGTCAAATCAAAATTTGACCATACAGAAAAAATTACAGTTTAATAAGGTTGGAATTTAAAGAAATTGACAACAAAATGAAGCTCTGTTTATCACTATAGTAAAGAGGGATGGTGTTTGTAAAGATGATGGATGTTATAATATGTAGTGATGATGGATGGTGTTATATGTAGTGATGAAGGATGGCGTTATATTGTAGTAATGATGGATGGTGTTATATGTAGTGATGATAAGAGGTAATATATGTAGTGATGATGGATGGTGTTATATATATATTGATGATGCATGATTATATATGTAGTGATGATGGTTGGTGTTATATGTAGTGATGCTGGATGGTGTTATATATAGTGATGATGGATAGAGTTATATGTAGTGATGATGGATGATGTTATATGTAGTGATGATGGGTGGCATTATTATATGTAGTGATGTTGGATGGTGTTATATGTAGTGATGATGGATGATATTATATGTAGTGATGATAGGATGGTTCTATATGTAGTGATGGATGGTGTTATATGTAGTGATGATGGATGATGTTATATGTAGTGATGATAGGATGGTTTTATATGTATTGATGATGGATGGTGTTATATGTAGTGATGATGCATGATGTTATATGTAATGATGATGGTTGGTGTTATATGTAGTGATGCAGGATGGTGTTATATGTAGTGATGATGGATGATATTATATGTAGTGATGACAGGTTGGTTTTATATGTAGTGATGATGGATGGTGTTATATGTAGTGATGATGCATGATGTTATATGTAGTGATGATGGGTGGTGTTATATGTAGTGATGCTGGATGGTGTCATATGTAGTGATGATGCATGGGTTATATGTAGTGATGATGGATGATGTTATATGTAGTGATGATGGGTGGTGTTATATTAGTGACGTTGGATGGTGTTATATGGTCGTGATGGATGGTTCTATATGTAGTGATGGTGGATGGTGTTATATGTGGTGATGATGGATCGTGTTATATGAGTGATGCATAGTGTTATATGTAGTGATGATGATGGATCAATTGGTGGCGGGTTTGTAATCAATATATATATATATATATATATATATATATATATATATATATATATATATATATATATATATATATATATATATATATATATATGTATATATATATATATAAAACAAAGAAGTATGTGTGTTTGTGTGTCCGCACGAGAATCTCGGAACCGACTTTACCGATCTGTAGTGATGTAGTAATGATGATGGATGGTGTTATATGTAGTGATGATGGATGATATTATACTGTATGTAGTGATGATGGATGTTGTTATATGTAGTGATGATGGGTGGTGTTATATGTAGTGATGATGGATGGTGTTATATACAGTGATGATGGATGGTGTTATATGTAGTGATGATGGATGATATTATACTGTATGTAGTGATGATGGATGTTGTTATATGTAGTGATGATGTGGTGTTATATGTAGTGATGATGGATGGTGTTATATAGTGATGATGGATGGTGTTATATGTAGTGATGATGGATGGTGTTATATGTAGTGATGATGGATGATGTTATATGTGATGATGATGGATGATGTTATATGTAGTGATGATGGATGGTGTTATATGTCGTGATGATGGATGATGTTATATGTAGTGATAATGGGGGGTGTTATATGTAGTGATGATTAGACAATAAAATAATCACAGTTTAATGCTAAAAAAATATACTTTGCTGTACCGTTGTAGTGGAACTTACATACACCGTTAATGAACTAATGATGGAAGAAGAAATTTTGGGGGCTACACAGTGAGACAATGTGGAGCCTCCCGGAGGGTGGTGTCCTACCGTGGCCTAGCGAATGAGCCGCCCGGACCAAACTTGGCATGGATAGCAAGTGTCATGTGGGGATCTCAAAAAAAACTCCAACCAACCCGATTCGACACACCCAACCCGACCCGTCCCGTTAAACCACACAGAGGTTGAAAAAGATGTGGAAATGTTGTCAGGTCTCCACACGAGATTCTCGTAAACTACTTTACCGATCTGTAGTAATGTTGGATGGTGTTATATGTAGTGATGATGGATGGTGTTATATGTAGTGGTGATGGATGGTGTTATATGTAGTGATGATGGATGATGTTATATGTAGTGATGATGGATGTTGTTGTATGTAGTGGTGATGGATGGTGTTATATGTAGTGATGATGGATGATGTTATATGTAGTGATGATTGGTGGTGTTATATGTAGTGATGATTAGACAGTAAAATAATAACAGTTTAATGCTAAAAAAATATACTTTGCTGTACCGTTGTAGTGGAACTTACATACACCGTTAATGAACTATTGATGGAAGAATAAGTTTTAGGGACTGAACAGTGAGACAATGTGGAGCCTCCCAGAGGGTGGCGTCCTACCGTTGCCTAGTGGATGAGCCGCCCGGACCAAACTTGGCATGGATAGCAAGTGTCGTGTGGGGATCTCAAAAAAAACCCAACCAACCCGATCCGACACACCCAACCCGACCCGTCCCGTTAAACCACACAGAGGTTGAAAAGGGTGTGGAAATGTTGTAAAGTCCTCAACTGAGCTTACTAACATGGTCTACCCAAACATTATTCACCACTGCAAGGATCACAAGTGGCTGCGTGAACGCGCAATTCTGGCACCAAAGAATGAAACAGCGGCTGAAATCAACATGACTCTACTCAGACAGCTTCCAGGCAGTGAGACCTCATTCAAATCTGTTGATACAGTAATCGACCAGGACCAAGCAGTCAAGTACCATGCAGAATTCCTTAATTCTTTGGAGCCCGCTGGAATACCTCCTCACCACCTCACTCTCAAGATTGGAACTCCTATAATGCTCTTAAGAAATCTTGAACCTAGCGAAAGAGCCACCCGGAGGGCGGCGATTCCTCTAGTACTGATGGTGTTGGAAGATGATGGATGGTGTTATATGTAGTGATGATGGTGGTGTTATGTGAGCGGTTGATGGGTGGTGTTATATGTAGTGTTGATGGGTGGGTTGATGGATGGTGTTATGGCGTAGCGTGATGGATGGTGTTATAATGAGTGATGATGGCTGGTGTTATATGCAGTGATGGGGTGGTGTTATATGGGTGTTGATGGGTGGTGTTATATGTAGTGCGTTGATGGGTGGTGTTATATGTAGTGATGATGGATGGTGTTATATGAGTGATGATGGATGTTGTTATATGTAGTGATGATGGATGGTATTATATGTAGTGATGATGATGGTGTTATATGTAGTAATGATGGATGGTGTTATATGTAGTGTTGATGGATGTTATAGGTAGTGTTGATGGATGGTGTTATATGTAGTGATGATGGATGGTGTTATATGTAGTGTTGATGGATGGTGTTATATGTAGTGTTGATGGATGGTGTTATATGTAGATGATGGATGGTGTTATATGTAGTGTTGATGGATGGTGTTATATGTAGTGTTGATGGATGGTGTTATATGTAGTGTTGATGGTTGGTGTTATATGTAGTGATGATGGATGGTGTTATATGTAGTGTTGATGGATGGTGTTATATGTAGTGTTGATGGATGGTATATATGTAGTGATGATGGATGGTGTTATATGTAGTGTTGATGATGTATAATGGATGGTGTTATATGAAATAGTTTATTAGTAATGATGGATGTGTTATATATAGAATATGAAAAGTATCACTTGTTGTTACAACATGAATAAGAAATGTGAATATACTGCAGCAAAGAAGCAAAGGAAAAATTCATGGGACTGTGCTGTTTGCGGGAAAATACGACTGCCAAATTTGGAAAACAACCACAACCATTGAAGACTCTTTAAGGGGAACAATACCAGAGTCAAAACACTTTGAAAAATATACGGAAGTACACCATTCTTCCAGATACTCATCCTTGAGCTATTAGAGAAGTTCGAGACACGGATACATGCCAGCATTCAAAAGTCCAGGTCAAGTCTATCACAGCATGATCTCTACTACTGGAAGATGAGCAGGCAAAGCCCCCCATTTCATGGGGAGATGAAAAGCAGACTACTATCAGGTGTGGCAATATTCAAGGTGCAGACATGACTGTTTTATCTTATTCAAGAAATGCTGCACGAAGCAACACGTATGTGTATAGTCATTTAAAATGTCAACATGCTTGGACGAGTACAAAGTCAGGATCAAAGCAGCATCTTAATGCACTACAGTAAGACAATGTGAGCCTCAGAGGGTATGCCTTCACATGGTTTAAGCGAAGAGCCGAGGCAAGGATTCGCTAGTATTAATTTAATAAAATAAATACAAAGTATACCAGGAAATAATAATAATAATATATATATAAATAAATATATACAAAATTTTAAAAACCAATGTGAGAAATGACAGTATGTATGTTAGTTGTTAATAGTAAGAGAAATACTGAGACTCTGCAATTATGTGTAAATGAGGCAGAAAGTCAGATCATCACTGACTAGTCACATATAGCAGCAGGGGCTCACCATAGAAAACACACATGCTTCCACATTTCCCAGGTAGTACCTGTTTGGGGTGGGTGTTGGGGGTGGTGGTGGGTGTGTTGGTGGGTAGGTGGGTAGGTGGGTGGTGGGTAGGGGTGGTGGGTGGTAGGGCAGTGGTGGGTGGTGGGTAGGGGTGGTAGGGGTGGTGGTGTTGGTGAGAGGTAGACCCAGAAGTGAGGGAGAGACCAAGAAGGAGACAATACAAGGAAGTGGTGGCGTGGCAGTATACTGTACCTGACACCATAACACCATAAATGAGAAGCAGAGAGTACAGAGAGACAGCACAGCAGAGCACAGCAGAGCAGAGCACAGAGTGAGAGCACAGCAGAGCACAGCAGAGCAGAGCACAGAGGAGTACAGAGCAGAGCAGAGGCACACAGCACAGGTACAGCACACAGAGCAGAGTACAGCAGCAGAGTAAGCACAGAGAGTAGAGCACAGCAAGCACAGCACAGTAGGGCACAGCACACACAGCACAGCAGACACAGCACAACAGAGACAGAGCAGAGAGCACAGAGGAGCAGCACAGAGCACAGCACAGCAGAGCACAGCACAGAGAGAGCAAGCACAGCAGAGAGGGCACAGCAGGCACAGCACAACAGAGCAGAGCACAGCAGAGCACAGAGAGCACAGAGAGCACAGCACAGGGGACAGCACAGAGTACAGCAGAAGTACAGCACAGTAGGCACAGCACACACAGTACAGCACAACAGAGAGCAGCAGAGCACAGCAGGAGTACAGCACAGAAGAGCTACAGCACATAAGAGCAGAGCACACAGTACAGAGCACAGCACAGTAGAGCACAGTACAGAGAGAGGGTACAGTAGAGTACAGGTGCAGAGTAGAGTCACACAGAGTAGAGTAGAGACACAGCAGAGCACACACAGAAGAGAACAGCAGGCAAGAGTACAGTACAGAGCAGCTAGGTAGAGCACAGCACTGAGAGAGTACAGCAGAGCACAGCACAGAGATATAGCACAGCAGAGTAGAGTAGATACAGAGTACGTAGAGTACAGTAGAGAGAGGAGAGTAGAGTAGAGTAGAGTAGAGTTCAGTAGAGTAGAGAGAGTAGAGAGAGTAGAGTAGAGGAGAGGAGAGAGAGTAGAGGCAGAGTAGAGTACAGAGTAGAGAGTAGAGAGAGGAGAGAGAGGCAGTAGAGAGAGCAAAGGAGAGAGTACAGTAGAGGATAGAGAGAGGAGAGAGAGAGAGAGAGTAGAGTGCAGAGGAGATAGAGTAGAGACAGTAGAGAGTAGAGAGAGTAGGGAGAGAGTACAGTAGAGGAGAGTAGAGAGAGGTAGAGAGAGAGGGAGAGAGGCAGTAGAGTAGAGAGAGGAGTAGAGTGGAGTAGAGTAGAGTGCAGTAGAGTAGAGTACAGTAGAGTAGAGTAGAGGGAGAGTAGAGGGAGAGGAGAGAGAGTAGAGTAGAGAGAGAGAGGAGAATGCAGAGGAGAGAGAGAGAGAGAGGAGTAGAGGAGAGAGAGTGCAGTAGAGTAGAGTAGAGAGGAGAGAGTAGAGTGCAGTAGAGTAGAGAGTAGAGTAGAGAGAGGGAGCAGAGCAGAGTACAGAGAGAGTAGAGAGTACAGGAGAGAGCACAGAGAGAGAGCACAGTAGAGTAGAGAGAGGAGAGGAGAGAGAGAGAGAGTGAGAGAGAGAGTAGAGAGAGGAGAGTAGAGGCAGAGAGAGCACAGTAGAGTAGCACAGTAGAGTAGAGTACAGAGAGAGTAGAGGAGAGTAGAGTGCAGTAGAGTAGAGTAGAGTGCAGTAGAGTAGAGTGCAGTAGAGTAGAGTACAGTAGAGTAGAGTAGAGTACAGTAGAGTAGAGTGCAGTAGAGTAGAGTAGAGTACAGTAGAGTAGAGTAGAGTAGAGTAGAGTACAGTAGAGTAGAGTACAGTAGAGGAGAGGAGAGGAGAGTAGAGTGCAGTAGAGTAGAGTGCAGTAGAGTAGAGTACAGTAGAGTAGAGTAGAGTAGAGTACAGTACAGTAGAGTAGAGTACCCCATGTAGCAGGAAAGACCTTAAAAGAGTGAGAACAACAAAAACATTGTAAAGAACTTTACATACTTCTTCCGTCTGGTTTTGGGGGGAAAGCTGCCTCGGCTCCCAGCATATTCTTCAACGAGGAATCCCAACTCAACACCAAAGGGTGACAAACCTCGTACCTAAAGAAGAGAGAAAAACTATTGAAGTACCAAACTGTAGTGAAGGACAAGAAGACAACTGACCTGCAAGATATACCAACAACACCAATAGTAAACTCCACACACACTCCGTCCCCAGCCTTCATGGGGTGAGGACGTCGGCGCTCCCTGTGGTCTCTTGACCATGAATACAGCTGCCAGCTCAGTCTGTCGGGCCTTGACTTTCCCCATTTCCTCCTCCCCATCTGGATGTATCAACATCCTCTCACCAACAGTACAGTGCAAAGATTGACCATCACCCACAAGTGATAAACAAAAGTGACAATTTCAACTCGAAAGAAAGAAACAACTGTTAGAGCGACAATCAGTGCTTAGCGGTCAATGTTGACCTGATTGGACCAGACACACTATGTCCACTGTACACTCGCCACCACCAACACTGGATAAAAAGCAAAGAAAGACTCCTAACTATACCAGGAGAGAAATGAGGACTCCCTACTCCACCCAGGTGAGGAGCTATGAATTCCTAATTTCATCACATGAGGAACAAGAATCCTCTCCAACACCCTGTTTGAGCTGAAGGACCTACCCGACCACGTGGTACATCTGCAGCTGTAGTGAGGTAGTGGATTAACCCCCAGGTTCAACTGCCTTCAAGACAGTGGGAAGGACTTTGTTTAAGCCAACATCAAGTCATAAGAATGTCTACAGACCAGCTCCCTCAGTACGTGATCTATAGTTAATCTATATGTTGATTATATTTTTGTATTGAAAGCTTTAGTCAATCAAGTGACCCACTCCCTGACCTCACCATATAACTTATCATCTCTGTCCATTGTATATTTTCAGCCTTCGGGCTGCCATGTTATCTTAATAAACCATTAATTATTATTATTACACACATACACAGACAAGCACACAAGCGCACGCACGCACACACACACACACACACACACACTGCTTTGCTGTCACTCGGAATTGAGTATGACGATCATCCAGCTATGATACAATGATACGAGTTATTAGGGATGTCTTCTAGGTCGGTGAGTTTTAGGGTAACTGAAGAGGCTGATAAAGGACCCGCAGCGTCGTTCACATTCGTTGCACATGTGGAGGGCTCCATCTACTGCGGGAGGGGCGGTGGCGCTTGTCTGCCTCGGTTTGCAGTCGGGCTAACTCGAAAGTATTGACACCTTCTCCTCCAAGATTTACGGTGTGGAGTGATCGTCTCCCATGTGATGGGGTCGATTTGGCACTTTTTCAGGTTTGTCTTAAGACTATCCTTATACCTTTTCAGTTGCCCACAAGCATTACGTTTTCTATTTGTTAGGTGACTATAAAGTAACTGCTTTGGCAGTCTACTGTCGTCCATGCAGGTAACATGGCCAGTCCAACGTAGTTGTTCATGGATAATGGTAGCTTCGATGCTCTTATAGTTGGTGTCAGCAACAATACTGGTATTTGTTCTCTTGTCTTCCCAGTGAACTCAGAGGATGGAACGTAGACTACGTTGGTGAAAGTTTTCAAGTGCCTTGAGGTGACTCCTGTATGTGACCCATGTCTCACTGCCATATAGCAGGGTGGGGAGGACCAATGCTTGATATACGTGCAGCTTTGTAGATAATTTCAGCTCCCTACAGCTAAAGACACGGGTACGGAGTCTGCCAAAGGTTTGAGATGCACATCTGATCCGATGTTGAATCTTTTCATCAAAGTCTGCAATGGTGGACAGGTGGGAGCCAAAGTACTGGAAGTGGGTAAACATATAGGGGTTAGTACCATGAAGCTGGATGGATGGTGGTGTGGGTAAACCAGGGGCAGTGTGAGCGACGAAGGTGAGGCTGTCTGCATACTGAAGTTAAGTAATGGAAGCTGCCGACACCTTTGTTCCAGCCTGGAGTCGTCTTGTTTTGAAAAGTCCTTCATCCGGTACTGGATGTCCACCCCGCCGGCTAAATTTGCACTGGCACGAGTAAGGAAGGCAGCCAAGAAAATGGAAGAGAGTTGGTGCCAGTACACATCCTTGTTTTACCCCCATTTGGATGGGTGTAACAGGACCATGCATTTAGGGTGAAAGTCCCGCCAAAAAGCCTAAGTATTTCCCGCCAAGCGTTAGCCAACCGCAGTGACTTGCGAGTGTGAATGCCTTAGGCCTGAACCAATAAGGAGAGCCTGGGAGATGTGACATCATGACCATGTGGCATTCTGTAAACCACCTGTGTCTAAGACAGAGTCTGGCAAGAAATGGTGAGGTGTAGATGTGAGAGTTCTGCTCTTCCCACATGGTGGGATATACTGTACAATATATATAAACGAGTACCCTTCAGGTTTCATCCGTTTCACAAAATGTATTGTGATTCATGTAATCCCTGTTTAACTAGCTAGGAAGATAGGTTCATTGATTTAAAGTGTAACTGTCACACCCTAATAGAAAGTATTCAATAACCATTACTAAGAGTCCTAATTCATCCTCCCTTATTGAGAAAGGTTGATTCGTTATAATTGTCTTGGTGGTATGCTGATACAGTGAGTCCTGAGTAATAACATAACTATTTCATATTTCCCTCTGTTTAAGTTGTTAGTCCTATTCCCCAACTATCAGCCTTTCCCTTAGTCTACCCTCATATAAGATTACCCTGTGGTGGGGGGAGTGACCACAGGCAAACCCCCACCTCCCCTCAACCATAAACAAGTCTCTCTCTTTAGGTCCACTAGCCTTCCTCCCCTCACATTCGTTAACCCCCCCTACCCCTAACCTCCTCCATCTCACGAGTATACAGAGAAAAGAAAGGGGGAAATACAGAAAATAAAGAAATAAATAAAGAGTTAAAAAGAGAAGAAATAAATCAATAAAATAATAAGAGGTAAATAAAAAGAACTTATTGTTACATAGTGACAGCGGTTCATGCCATTGTAGAGTTGCCTCGCAATGGCAATGAATTTTGGTGGACTGCCAAAATGGCTGAGGGTCCACCAGAGGGCTTCCCTGTTGACCGCGTCGAAGGCCTTCGTCAGGTCGATGAAAGCCATGTACAGGTCACGATGCTGTTCTCTGCACTTTTCCTGTATCTGGCAGGCAGCAAAAAACATGTCAGTGGTGCCATGTGTTGGTCTAAAACCACATTGAAATTCTGCGAGGAAGTTTTTTGCCTCAGGAAGAATTCTGTTTACGAGGACTTGGGCAATAATCTTGCCAGCAACGGACAGCAACGAGATCCCACGGTAGTTGCCACAGTCTGACCAATCTCCTTTGTTCTTATAAATATTGACGATGGAGGCGTCTTTAAGAGCTTGGGGGATTTCCTCCCTTTCACATATATTCTCCAGGAGAGAATGGAGGCGGTTGGTAAGCAGAGGTCCTCCTGCTTTATACACCTCGGCCGGGATTCCAACAGGCCCTGAGGCTTCTCCTGCACCAGAGCCACATAAACTAACTCACCTTCTCCTGCACCAGAGCCACATAAACTAGCGCACCTTCTGCACCAGAGCCACATAAACTAACCCACCTTCTCCTGCACCAGAGCCACATAAACTAACCCACCTTCTCCTGTACCAGAGCCACATAAACTAACCCACCTTCTCCTGTACCAGAGCCATATAAACTAACTCGCCTTCTCCTGCAAAAGAGCCATATAAACTAACTCACCTTCTCCTGCACCAGAGCCATATAAACTAACTCACCTTCTGCCTGCACCAGAGCCATAAACTAACTCACCTTCTGCACCAGAGCCACATAAACTAACTCACCTTCTCAATATAACCAACCCACCTTCTCCTGCACCAGAGCCACATAAACTAACCCACCTTCTCCTGCACCAGAGCCACATAAACTAACCCACCTTCTCCTGCACCAGAGCCACATAAACTAACCCACCTTCTCCTGCACCAGAGCCACATAAACTAACTCACCTTCTCCTGCACCAGAGCCACATAAACTAACTCACCTTCTCCTGCACCAGAGCCACATAAACTAACTCACCTTCTCCTGCACCAGAGCCACATAAACTAACTCACCTTCTCCTGCACCAGAGCCACATAAACTAACTCACCTTCTCCTGCACCAGAGCCATATAAACTAACTCACCTTCTCCTGCACCAAAGCCACATAAACTAACTCACCTTCTCTGCAGAAACCCACCTTCTCCTGCACCAGAGCCATATAAACTAACTCACTTTCTCCTGCACCAGAAGCCACATAAACTAACCCACCTTCTCCTGCACCAGAGCCATATAAACTAACCCCACCTTCTCCTGCAGAGCTATAAACTAACTCACCTTCTGCCCAGAGCCACATAAACTAACTCACCTTCCAGGGCCCATATAAACTAACCCACCTTTCTCCTGCACCAGAGCCACATAAACTAACTCCGCCTTCTCCTGCACCAGAGCCACAAAACCTCCTGCACCAGCACATAAACTAACCCACCTTCTCCTGCACCAGAGCCACATAAACTAACCCACCTTCTCCTGCACCAGAGCCACATAAACTAACTCACTCCTGCACCAGAGCCACATAAACTAACTCACCTTCTCCTGCACCAGAGCCACATAAACTAGCGCACCTTCTGCACCAGAGCCACATAAACTAACCCACCTTCTCCTGCACCAGAGCCACATAAACTAACCCACCTTCTCCTGTACCAGAGCCACATAAACTAACCCACCTTCTCCTGTACCAGAGCCATATAAACTAACTCGCCTTCTCCTGCAAAAGAGCCATATAAACTAACTAAACTAACCCACCTTCTCCTACACCAGAGCCACATAAACTAACCCACCTTCTCCTGCACTAGAGCCACATAAACTAACTCACCTTCTCCTGCACCAGAGCCACATAAACTAACTCACCTTCTCCTGCACCAGAGCCACATAAACTAACCCACCTTCTCCTGCACCAGAGCCACATAAACTAACCCACCTTCTCCTGCACCAGAGCCACATAAACTAACCCACCTTCTCCTGCACCAGAGCCACATAAACTAACTCACCTTCTCCTGCACCAGAGCCACATAAACTAACTCACCTTCTCCTGCACCAGAGCCACATAAACTAACTCACCTTCTCCTGCACCAGAGCCACATAAACTAACTCACCTTCTCCTGCACCAGAGCCACATATGGCAGGATAAAGATCACATCACGTTTCATGAGGAGTAAACATCTCAACATGAGTATCTCGGCGACCAGCGTCTTGCCACCACTTGTAGGTATACAGATCAACAGGTTCCTTGACTTGCTCCCTTCATTTATACACTCTTCTTGCCAATCTGTAGTGAAAACATCATGTTAATATTTTGTATGTAAACAGTTAATGTTTGTGTTTATATCCATCATCATCGGGATTAACTGGTGGCTTGGTGTCGCCTCTAGTCTCAAAAAAAATAAGTCAGACAGGACAAAATGTGAACCACATGATAAAAACAAAAGAAGAAAAATATACATTAAAAAAATATTGTGAATTAACAACAAATTACCTTAGTCGAGTTTTGGTTTATATGTTGTTCAATTTTACCTTCTTTTGTGTTCATCATGTACAGGTGTGTTCATTATGTACAGGTGTGTTCATTATGTACAGCTGTGTGTTCATTATGTTCAGGTGTGTTCATTATGTTCAGGTGTGTTCATTATGTACAGGTGTGTGTTCATTATGTACAGGTGTGTGTTCATTATGTACAGGTGTGTTCATTATGTACAGGAGTGTGTTCATTATGCACAGGTGTGTTCATTATGTACAAATGTGTGTTCAGTATGTACAGGTAATGTACAGGTGTGTTCATTATGTACAGTTGTTTTCATTATGTACAGGTGTGTTCATTATGTACAGTTGTGTTCATTATGCACAGGTGTGTGTTCACTATGTACAGGTGTGTTCACTATGTACAGGTGTGTGTTCACCATACACAGGTGTGTGTTCACTATGTACAGGTGTGTTCATTATGTACAGGTGTGTGTTCATTATGTACAGTTGTGTTCATTATGTACAGGTGTGTTCATTTTATGAATAAGTATGTACAGTGTTCACTATGTACAGGTGTGTTCATTATGTACAGGTGTGTTCATTATGTACATGTGTTCCATTATGTACAGATGTGTGTTCAGTATGTACAGGTAATGTACAGGTGTGTGTTCATTATGTACAGTTGTTTTTATGTACAGGTGTGTTCATCAGGTGTATTATGTACAGGTGTGTTCATTATGTACAGGTGTGTTCATTATGTACAGGTGTGTGTGTATGTACAGGTAATGTACAGGTGTGTTCATTATAGTGTGTGTTCATTATGTACAGGTGTGTTCATTATGTACAGGGTGTGTTCATTATGTACAGGTGTGTTCACTATGTACAGGTGTGTTGTTCAGGTGTGTCATTATGTACAGGTGTGTTCATTATGCACAGGTGTGTTCACCATGTACAGGTGTGTGTTCAGTATGTACAGGTAATGTACAGGTGTGTTCATTATGTACAGTTGTTTTCATTATGTACAGGTGTGTTCATTATGTACAGTTGTGTTCATTATGCACAGGTGTGTGTTCACTATGTACAGGTGTGTTCACTATGTACAGGTGTGTGTTCACCATACACAGGTGTGTGTTCACTATGTACAGGTGTGTTCATTATGTACAGGTGTGTGTTCATTATGTACAGTTGTGTTCATTATGTACAGGTGTGTTCATTATATACAGGTGTATGTTCATTATGTACAGGTGTGTGTTGTACTTGGCACCCCCCCTAGGGTGGAGTACTTAGCCCCACTTTGTTCAATGTTCTTATGAATGTATTATTAAAGTTAGTCCCAGACAGCCCCAGCAATATTACTGTTAGCTATACGGATGACATTCTTACACATACTAAAACTCATCGTGAAATACAAACCACCCTGAACCATGTGCAGTCCCAGACGAAAGTTCTCACTACAGTCAAGGTGGATGGTGCAAAGTCCACCCACCCTTAATGGACGACGTGTCTGCTGTCCAGCCATTGCCTCCCTCCCTACACACACACACACAAAACAAGCAGTCTCACAGTTACATCATCAAGCTCTGATACTTCCAATTCTCAATAAGGACTTGGGAAGGATTTCTTTGTTTGGTTAATAAATTCACAAAACAATTTACTCATTCAAGTTTTACATTATTTGACATACAATGATATCCTTGTTAGCCGGAACAATTGGTGCAGAGCACTTCCGGGGATGAGAGATTTCCAGCTAACCAGACGACTTTCTCAAACTCGGAAAAATTCCTTATTCCAGTAATATTTTCCGGTTACTGGGAAAAGTTTCCGAGTGTCTAAACTAAACACCTTGCACACACAGACACTAGTCCACTTCCCCAGAATGTTTCTGGGTGCTGGGATGTTTTCCTCGAGTCTAAACTACCGGAGTCCATAAATGCAGTTCCAAGTAATTTAGAAACTCCATTTCTTTACTATAATAATCCAGAATAGTTCATCTAAAAGTTTGATGAAATAAATATACAGTATTTGAAATTTAAAATTCTATATGATATGGGCGTGAAAGTAACTGTGTGTTACAGCAAAGACTGGTATTTTCCACACCGTGCTTGTGAGTGGTGACGCCAGCATCACTAGTATAAACAGTCGCAGCTTGGTGGGCTGTTTGTTTTCACGCACCTGAACAGGAGAAAAACTCTCTCAGGTTTCTTACGGCATTTTTGCATCCCTATTCAACATGAGCAAGAGAGCAAGTGATGGTAGTGCTGGTTCAAAAGCTAAAAGAAAGTGTATAAGCTTAGCCGAGAAATTAAATGTGTTAAAACGATATGAAAAAGGTGAGAGGTCTGTGGATATTATATGGAGCAAGCAATGAACATATTTTCTGAAGTGGATCCATTAACAGAACAAAGCCGTAAAATTTAAATAAACGCAATTGACCTCTACATAAAGATGTACAATGGAAAAAGAAAGCAGCTGTGCAAGGTTCTTTCGAGAGCTTTACGTATTATTCGAAGGCCTAACCATCAAATTCAGCTTCAGTAATAACTACAGTTTCAGTAACAGTTTCAGCAACAGCTTTATGGAAAGCTTCAGCCAGAGTTGAACCTGATGACTTCGTCATCTGAGTAAAAACTCACACAACATCATTGGCTGTCCTTATGTTTTAGACTTTACCGCCATTGGTGAGAAGAATTTTTGTTTTACATTAGTAAGTATTATTCAAAACATATATGAACAGTAATAAGTATTGCTTTCATTTTCATATATAGAGAAATGACGATATGTTTTCACATGTACGCAATTACATACGTTGGCGTTCCCAATCCGTCTCGCATTTTTCTTTACCATAAGTGGTTAGCTACTTCTAGTGTTCCATTTATTAATATTAAATAACATTACTTAAAACATATACCCTGTATATTCCTTTTTTACAAAAATTTTACTACAGCAACAACCAGGGTCTTATTTTCTGAAGTTTCTTATGTGCAGTCAACCCTCGCTTTACGCGGTCCCACTTTACGCGTTTCCACGTTTGCGCGGTACCCTGCCGAACACGGAATGCTCACTTTCCGCGGTGTGTGTACCCTTTTACGCGGAGAGCGGCGCGAGCAGGGTGCTCACAAGGTCGCCCAGTCATAAAAACATTACCGAGTTCTTCACCCGCCACCCACCACAGCCGGCCCAAGTCAGTGATAGTGAGGATATGGACTTATATGGACTTTGAGGGGTTTGACAAAGAGGCCCTACAAGCCTCTGTGGTGGATAGTGATACAATTGATACAAGTGCAGGTGAGGGCCAATAATCTGCCCTCTGCCTCGGAACCAACCCCCCATCCCCGTGTGCCCAGCCATCTTTTCTACTAATGTAAGTGTTAAAAAACCTAATATTATTGATATTTCTCTTAATTATTAATTGTGTGTGCATACCATCATAAAATTAAGAAGTTATTTTTACTACAATGTAGGTATTGTGTCTGAAAAAGTGGAGTTTGGGGGTCGGCCCGGTCTCTATTTCAATTAATCCCATATGTTATGTTGTTCACTTTACGCATTTCTCACTTTACGCGGGCCGCCGTGGGTTCAATTGACCGCGTAAAGTGAGGGTTCACTGTAGAACCATTGTCACGAACTCACGGGAGTAAACACTAACGAAAACAATGCCGTTTCATCTCCTCTTGTGTGTTTTAATAATCTACGTATTATTCATGAATTGCATTGTTCATTTCACATATACAGCTATAAACATTAATTCAAACAATTACATATTCAGTAATAAACAATAATGAATCTTTTGTACATATTCTTAAGATAAATAACTATATTTCCTTGAGTGCGCACATATACGTTGGCATTCCACTATCACTCTCTTTTTATTTCTTTAACATCAGTGGTTACCTTTACTGTACATTAAATAACATTAAATAAAAAATACATATTTTTTTACATTAATCTTACTACAGCAACAACCAGGGTCTTGTTTTCTTCAGATTCAGATGGATAACACCTACCTCCACCTGACATTCTGTCATGTCAGGTCAGGTACCCCCCCCCCCCCAAATACTTCAGCTTTTATCTTTATTCAAGACATTTTAAGAAAATTCTCTAGATTTTCAACCTCGGAAAATTTGTTCCCAAAGCCGGAATTTGTTGAAAATTCCGGCTTTGGGAATGATTTTCCAAGCAAATTTCATTTCCGGCTAACGGAGATATTACTGTATTCACGTAACTCATCTTTCAGCATTGACAGAACATAATCACAAAAAATATTACCAGTAATCCACCCCTTGTTATTTGAGTAGTAGTGAACTGGTAAGAGATGTTTAGAATAACCCTTGAGAGCACGTGGGTTTGTGGAGTGGTACACCATCACTGGTTTTAATTTGCAGTCACCTTCGGCATTACCTCCTAACAATAGGGTGCTGTTTTTTCCTCACGAGAGATATACATTCGTGTTGACATTCACTTCCAAATAGAGCAGTTTCATCCAGATTGAACATCTACTTTGCAGAGTAGCCTCCCTCCTCAATAATACCCTTCCGAGTCCCGACGAACTGCTCGGCAGTCACGGCATTGGCAGATGTAGCCTCCCCACTTATCTTGATGTTGTGATACCGGTGCCTTCCCTTGAAATTAGCGAACCAACCATAACTAGCACTGAATGCTTTCACTGGGCGTTCTTCACCCTTTTGTAGTTCTTCATATATTGCTCGCACTTTTGCCTGGACCAGCAACATGCTGACTGGTACGTTGCGCTGATTTTGATCTTCAATCCACGTACTCAGCATCCTTTCCATGAGCTCCATTATAGAACTACATGTATGAGCATAAGAGGTTTTTGTTGCACTTGCAGATGTCCCTGATTGAGCACTGCTCTTTATCTTCTCAGCATTGTTGAGAATGGTACGAACAGTGCTAACCTAACCTAACCTAACCTAGCACGCGGCCAACCTCTGACACAAGTTCTCCTCTCTGAAAGTGGGTGATCATATCTAATTTCACGTCCATCGCGATTGTTTTTTGTGTCTATTTAGCTTTAGGATCTCCAGAAGAGGCAGATGGACATTTTCCAGACATGTTCGATGGGGAAAACAACGTTTAACACTAAAAAGATATGTGATGAACACACAAAGCAAATGAACGCACAGAGCAAAAGTAGTGCAGCTGTGAACTGAGAAACCGATATGCGGGAAGCTTGCTGGACGTTGTCACAGTTGTTATACAGAATACTTCATTATCATCTTTATCTTCATCATTAGTAGTAATAATCTTTATTACAGGTTGTACCTCTCTAGTCTGACAACCTCAGGACCTGACCAGTGCCAGACCATGGAAATTCACCCTCGAAACACCCTACATAAAGCATAAAAACATAAGATAGGAAATAAATAAATAAGAAAAAGTAATACGGTTAAAATTCTATTTCATTTATCTTTAATGTTACCATAATTCTGCTTCCAAAGTGAAGTGATGGTACTGTAACTAAAATTACATTGGAGTTACATCAGGGATGTTGGCTATTGGGTGAACTAAAATTGTTCCGGACCACGGGAGTTTCCGGACGACAGACTGCCGGACTAGAGAGGTACAACCTGCACAGTGGTCCCTCGGTTAACGAACACAATCCGTTCCAGCAGGTTATTCGTTAACCGAAAAATTCGTTAACCAAAACCATTGTTTCAATGGGTTTTTGGGTAAATGGTTCCAGCTCACCGAAAATTTCCTAAATTCAACAAAAATGGTAGAAAAGTTCACTTACTTTGAGGTGTGTATGTAGAAGGCTCCTGGATGATGATGATGATGGGAATTAGAATGGGGGTGGAGGAGAAGGAAAAAGAGAAGGCATTGGGGTGGAAGAGAAGTCACCCCATGGCACCATTTCACCCATAAAATTTTAGTTCTCTTGGTGTATTTCAAGATTATTTTCTTTAAATCAACACTGCACTGCATTATATATTGTCAATATGTAAAATATATTTCAAAATGACCAATAATTTGCTTGGAAACAGAAAAAAAGCGTTTAGTTGAAGAGAGTCTCAAGCAAGATGTTACCTCCACTGAAAACAGAGAGAGACTGTTTGCTGTGTTAAGAGGCTGGATGCCGCGCATTAAACTAGTCACTTTACCTTCAATTATTTCAATAATTGTTAAAATGACTAAAAAATTTAAGCCCTAGAACCGATTAATGTATTGGCGGACTAATACTAAAGCTGGTTGACCGGCCAGTGCAAGCGAAAACATGTTGAGGTCGGTTCGTAAGAAATTCGTTAACCGAATTTTTGTTCGTTAACCGAATTTAAGAATCTTATGGGAGGCAGTTCGTTAACCAAAATTTCGTTAACCGAAGCGTTCGTTAACCGAGGGACCACTGTATTACGTTATTATAATAACAATTATTATTATTATTAAAATTATTGATGTTGATATGACTGTGACTTTATAGTAATAACTTACCAGGCATCACGCATGACTCCACTGCCAGGCAAATACACGGCAAATTAAAAATAACTTGAACGCGTTATTTAAAAAATAGGTGCACATAAATTAGGTTTTGGTATAAATTAAACAATCGCGTTATTCCAAAAACGATTAAATCAAACGCGTGTAAAACACGAGGTGGCTGTACTCAGATTCGTCTCATGTCTGAGGGAAAACTGAAGCGGCACCAACGCCGAACCTACAAACAACTACAAGCAAGAGTCTTCTCCGCATGGAAAGATTATGAAAATGGTGGGCAAAGTGCCCTGCAACTTCTCTCTGCAATATCCAGACTGTATGGACAATAAGAGTACACTGTATATGTAAAGGATTTTAAATCCATGTGCTTAAAATAAAGTTATAATAAAAAAGATTAACGAAATGGACTGAGATCACCGCTGTAACTGGGCCGAGTTCACTGGACGGAAGTCACCAAGGGCCGACTTCACTTGTATCCGTGTGACTACATATTATTATTCATTTATACTGTATAAGGTGCATTAATAAACATTATTTAAATATAGTTTGCACTTTTTCATTAATTGTATTGTTTAGGGGGAAAAGAAGGTAAAAAGCCACACCAAAGATATGAAAAGGTCACACTTGGGATCGCATCTCATTATTATTGCTTTATTTTAATGGTAATCAATGATTCGCGATACGATGATTCATCTTACATTGCAATATTGGAGGACACATTACCGTCGTTATTCAAGGCTTTACTGTATGTAGACGTTATTCACCGAAGCAATATTTAAGGGTTGGCACTTGACATAAGAGGCGCTCAGCATTAGAAGGGGGTGAAGCGTCACCCCGGGCAAAATTAATTTTTTATGTACAGTGAACCCTCGCTTTACGCGGTCAATTGAACCCATGGAGGCCCGCGTAAAGCGAGAAACGCGTAAAGTGAACAAAATAACATATGGGATTAATTGAAATAGAGACTACGCCGACACCCAAACTCCACTTTTTCCCGACACAATACGTACGTTTTAGTAAAAATAACATCTTAACTTTATGATGGTATGCACACACACATAATATAGAAGAGAACAATCAATAAGAGAATAATATACTGTAGGTTAGGTTAGAAAAAATCAAGGTTAGGTTTAACACTTACGTTAGTAGAAGAAATGGGTCAGCGTACTGGAATGGAAGCTGGTTCTGAGGCAGAGGACAGGCTACTGGCCCTCAGGTGAGTCTTCATCACTGTCATCCACACTTATCAGGGCCTCCCTGACAAATCCCTCAAAGTCACCATCACTGTCTCTGTCACTATCACTGGCTTGGGCTGGCTGTGGTGGGTTGCGGGTGAAGAACTCAGTAATGCTTTCTTGACGGCTAGTGTTGATGTTGTCGTGATACACCGGTATGTAGGGCTCCATAGTCTGCAACAGCTGGGTAGTGAAGACCTCATACTGGTTATCGTCAGGGTAGTCAAAAAGGAGGAGCTTCAGTTTCTCTACACACTCGATGGCACCCCTTACATTATTATGCGATAACTTGCGTTCTTCTTGGGATGACGCACCACCTGCCTCTTCACTGACGTCATCATCATTTAACATCTCGTCGGCAGTCACATCAGGATCCCTTATCACCTCCATAATGTCGTCGTTGGTGGTCTCGGAGAAGCCTTTAGCTGTAACACTCTGCGCAGCTTCTCTGGCAAGGTCCACTGCTACTGCAACAGTCTGAACCTCACCAGTCACAGATTGACTCTGCCTCCCACCTGGAATACCTTGCAACACATGTCTCCATGCGTGACGAACCGTTGCTACAGACAGCTGATCCCATGCCTCCACCAAGAAGTCCACAGTTTTCTTGACGTTGAATTTTCTCCAAAATTGTTTCACAAGTACTTCTTGCTCTGCCAACTGTTGTTCCTCGTCCTCTTCGCTCTTGCTATCGGTGTCACCCAGGTTACGCAACTGATCCTCGGTGTTGGTATATTCGTTCAGGAGCTTAAACTTCTTTGCAGAGAATGCAGCTTTCACATTACAGATCAATTCTTGGTTCATGGGCTGTATTAATGACGTAGTGTTGGGAGGAAGGAAGACCACTTTTACGTTGGGGTGACGACCAAACAGTAGGGGCGAAATTTGAGAAGTTACTATACGACATTTAACCCTTCAATATGTCTTCAAAGAGACCATGACACAGAGAAAGTGGTGCTAGTGCTTCCAGGCATAAGCACAAGTCACTATCTATCCAGGAAAAGGGTGAATTTCCATGGTCCGGCAATTTCCATGGTCCGGCACCGGTCAGGTCCCGAGGTTGCCGGACTAGAGAGGTACAACCTGTACCTGTATACAGTACTTTGTATGTATACTTCTTCTGTGAGTTGGAACCAATTACCCAATAGACCATTGAAATAATAGATTCAGTTAACAAAATTTTCGGTTAACAACCGACCCTGTGGAACGAATTGTGTTCGTTAATAGAGGGACCACTCTGTTTATTTTTTAGATTACATTTAAGTACTGTATTGTGCAATTTTCAACTTTTATTTTATGGGGTGATTTAGGATATTTTTAGGAGTGTTTCTGACTTTATAATGTGGTTTTGGGCTTTATGTGAGGTCCCAGGAAAAAAACCCCAATTAAGTTGTGAGTCTACTGTAAATAAATTTATCGCTATATACATGAGAATAATTTTGGTCACCGCGATATATTTTTTATTTTTTATATAAAGTCACTACATATTCCGACCCTACTGTACTGCAGTTATGAAACTCACCATACAAGTCTGAAATGCCTCGATGTTCCCTGATGACTTGAGCAACCTTGGACGGAAGACCAAAATATGGTCCCAGCTGGAACCCTTCCTGTGAGGTCCGGGTTTTGGCTGCCTCCTCCAGTGCTGCTGCCACGGCCGCCTCTCTCCGCTCTCGCTCACTCATAACACCACCTGAAGCATGTTCATGGTAGTGTTAAATGGGGTGGTGATGATGTTAATGGGGGTGATGCTGTCGTTGTTATTTTTTTTTTTACTGGGATTAGCACACCTGGGCACAGGTCACTGACCCACATCAGGGCCTGTGGGGTGAAAATATAATAATACAGTGGTCCCACAGTTAACGAACACAATTCGTTCCAGAGGGTCGTTCGTTAACCGAATCCATTGTTTCAATGGGATTTTGGGTAATTGTTTCCAGCTCACCGAAAAGTACATACAAACTAAAAATAAATGCAGTAAAGTACACTTACTTTGAGGTGTGTATGTAGAAGGTTCCTGGTTGATGATGATGATGGGAATTAGAAGTGGGTGTGGAGAAGGGAGAAGAGAAGGAAGTGGGGTGGAAGAGAAGTCACCCCATGCTTCATGCCACCATTTCACCCATAAAATTTTAGTTCACTTGGTGTAATTCAAGATTATTTTCTTTAAATCAACACTGCATTGCATTGTATACTGTCAATATGTAAAATAAACTTCAGAATGACCAATAATTGTTCTGTAAAAACTTAAAAATAGTTTATGTTCAAGAGAGTCTCAAGCAAGAAGCTTCCTCCACAGAGCAGGGACACACAATGACGCCATTTTGGGTGTGTTGAGTGGCTGTTTGGCGCGCTAAAAACTAGTTCCCTGTACTTCAATTATGTTAAATAATTGTTAAAATGACTAAAATGACTGATAGTAGTAGGAATTGCTTTGTACTGATAGTAGTACGGTATTGTAGGAATTGTTTTGTATTGATAGTAGTACAGTATTGTAGGAATTGTTTTGTACTGATAGTACAGGTTGTACCTCTCTAGTCCGGCATTCTGTGGTCCGGAACGATTTTAGTTTGTCCAATAGGTAGATAGGCAGCTTTTTTTTTTTTACTTATCTGAATTATTATTATTATTAAAGGAGTATTAAATTTTTGCCCCTCAGGCCCCAATGTGGGTCAGTGACCTATGCCCGGGTGGGCTAATCCCCTTAAAACAAAAAAAGCCGCGGGAAATTAAGGTTTGTTTACATCCGGCAGTTCGGCTGCTCTCTCTCTCTCTCTCTCTCTCTCTCTCTCTCTCTCTCTCTCTCTGCTTGTCTATACAGAGTACAACATTTAACCCTTCAATATATATGAGCAGTAAATAAGTGTTGCTTTCATATTCTTATATAGAGTAATGACGATATATTTTCACATGTGCGCACTTACATACGAGCAGTCTCACTTTTCTTTTTTACCATTAATGGTTAGCTACTTCTATTGTTCCGTTTATTAACATTAAATAACATTACTTAAAACAACCATATTAATTTTACTACAGCTACAACCAAGGTCTTATTTTCTTCAGTTTTATATGTAGAACCAGTCAGTCACTGGTTTTGTAATCAACGAATACAATGCCGTGTCATTTACTCGTGTTTTAATATTCTACGTATTATTAATGAATTGTATTGCTCATTTTGCACACATAAACATTAATTCAATAAAAAAGACATTCAGTAATAAACAATAATGAATCTTTTGTACATAAGAAAAATGACGCTGTTTACACGATTATGCACGTCGTCTGCACGTTGGCGGGCCGTTCAAACCCGTTGAAATTCAAGTTTCCGCCGTCAAAATTTTTATTTATTTATTTTTTTGTGTGTTCCAATAAAATACGTTAAGAATTAAAAACTCGCGAAATTTGAGAAGATACTATATGACATTTAACCCTTCAATATGTCTTCAAAGAGACCATGATGCAGAGAAAGTGGTGCTAGTGCTTCCAGACATAAGCACAAGTCACTATCTATCCAGGAAAAGGGTGAATATCCATGGTCCGGCACCGGTCAGGTCCCGAGGTTGCCGGACTAGAGAGGTACAACCTGTACAGTACTGTAGGAATTGTTTTGTACTGATAGTAGCATTGTAGGAATTGTTTTGTACTGATAGTAGTACAGTATTGAAGGAATTGTTTTGTACTGATAGTGGTACAGTATTGAAGGAATTGTTTTGTACTGATAGTGGTACAGTATTGTAGGAATTGTTATGTACTGATAGTGGTACAGTATTGAAGGAATTGTTTTGTACTGATAGTGGTACAGTATTGAAGGAATTGTTTTGTACTGATAGTAGTACAGTATTGTAGGAATTGTTTTGTACTGATAGTAGTACAGTATTGTAGGAATTGTTTTGTACTGATAGTAGTACAGTAATTGTAGGAATTGTTATGTACTGATAGTAGTACAGTATTGTAGGAATTGTTTTGTACTGATAGTAGTACAGTATTGTAGGAATTGTTTTGTACTGATAGTGGTACAGTAATGTAGGAATTGTTATGTACTGATAGTAGTACAGTATTGTAGGAATTGTTTTGTACTGATAGTAGTACAGTATTGTAGGAATTGTTTTGTACTGATAGTAGTACAGTATTGTAGGGGTGTTGCTCTGCTGAATGGTGGTGCAGTGTGAGGAGGTGTTTTGTGCTGATGGTGGTGCAGTGTTAGTAGGAATTGTTATGTACTGATGGTGGTACAGTGTTAGTAGGAATTGTTTTTGTGCACAAATGAAACAGTACAGTAATTGTAGGAATTGTTTGTACTGATGAAGTGGTACCAGTATTGTAGAAGGTGTTTTGTACTGATAGTGGTACAGTGTGTAGGGTGTTTTGTACTGATGGTAGTACAGTGTGTGGGTGTTATGTGCTGATGGTGAGTGTGCAGTGTGTTAGCCAAGGAATGTTTTTGTACTGATGGTAGTACAGTATTGGCCAAGGGTGTTATGTGCTGATGATAGTGGTGCAGTATTAGGAAGGAATGTTTTTGTACTGATGGTGGTGCAATGTACTTGGGTGTTTTGCTGATGTTAGTAACAGTGTTAGTAGGAATTGTTATGTGCTGATGGTGGTGCAATTAATTGGCCAGGGGTTACATGCTGATGAGTGGTACAGTGTTAGTAGGAATTGTTATGTACTTGATGGTGGTGCAGAGAGGAATGTTTTTAATACTAGTGATGCTGATGTTAACAGGGTGTTTTGTGCTGATGGAGTGGGTACAGTGTTGGAAGGAATTGTTTGTACTGATAGTGGATACAGTGTTAGTAGGGTGTTGTTATGTATGATAATTGGTACAGTATTGGAAGAGGAATTGTTTTGTACTGATGGTAATTACAGTATTGTAGGAATTGTTTTGTACTGATAATTGAAGAATTTTAATGCAACAGGAATCGTTTTACTGATAGTAGTACAGTATTGTAGGAATTGTTTTGTACTAAATGTTAGTACAGTATTGTAGGAATGTTTTGTACTGATAGTAAGTGCAGTGTTGTAGAGGTGTTTTTGTACTTGATGGTAGTACAGTGTTAGCGGGGTGTTATGTACTGATGGTAAGTACCAGTGTTGTAAGGTGTTTTGGCTGATGGTAATTACAGTGTTAGCCAGAATTGACACTCTCCTGATAGTGGTGCAGTGATGGAGGTGTTTGTACTGATGAGTGAGGTACAGTATTGTGGGAATTGTTATGTACTGATGGTGTGTTTTAGTATTGTAGGAATTGTTATGTACTGATGAGTGGGTACTAGTGAAGGTGTTTTGTACTGATAGTGGTACAGTATTGTAAGATTGTTATGTACTGATAGTGGTACAGTATTGAAGGAATTGTTTTATTACTACTGATAGTAGTGAAGTATTAACTAGGAACTATTTATGTACTGAAATGGTAATTTAGTATTGAAATTATTTATATGATAATTGGTACAGTATTGTAGGAATTGGTATGTACTGATGGTGGTGCAGTGTTAGAAGATTGTTTGTACTGATGAGTAATTACAGTGTTGTAGGGTGTTTGTACTGATGAGTGGTACAGTGTGTGTAGGAATTGTTTTGTACTGATAGTAGTACAGTGTAGGAGTGTTTTGTACTGATGGTACAGTATTGTGGGAATTGTTTTGTACTAGTGGTAGTGATGCAATGTGTAAGGAATTGTTTTGTACTGATAGTAGTACAGTATTGTAGGAATTATTTATATACTGATGGTAGGCTGATGTTAACAAATTGTTTTTGTACTTGCTGATATTAGTACAGTATTGTGGGAATGTGTATGTACTGATAATTGGTACAGTATTGAAGAATTGTTATGTACTGATAGTGGTACAGTATTGAAGGAATTGTTTTGTACTGATAGTGGTACAGTATTATGTAAGTATTTTGTACTGATAGTGGTACAATGTGAAATTGAAGGTGTTTTGTACTGATGGTGGTACAGTGTTGAGAGGAACCGTTTTGTACTGATGGTGGGTACAGTATTAAACTTTAAAGGTGTTATACTGCTGATAGTAGTACAGTATTGGCCAAGATTGTTTTTGTACTGATAGTAGTACAGTATTGTAGGAATTGTTATGTACTGATAGTAGTACAGTATTGTAGGTGTTTTGTACTGATGGTAGTACAGTGTTAATAGGAATTGTTATGTGTACTGATAGTGGTGTTACAGTATTGAGAAGGAATTGTTATGTACTGATAATAGTGGTACAGTAGTGAAGGAATGTGTTTGTACTGATAGTGGTACAGTATTAGCCAAGATTGTTTGTACTGATAATTGGGCTTGCAGTATTGGAAGGAATTGTTTTGTACTGATAGTGGTACAGTATTGAAGGAAGGAATTGTTTTATGCGGGATAGTGGTACAGTATTGGCAAGGTGTGTATGATGGTAATTGCAGTATTGTAGGGTGTTTTGTACTGATGGTAAGTACAGTGTTAGCCAAGGTGTTTTGTACTGATGAAATGGGTACAGTGTTGTAGGGATGTTATGTACTGAGTAGTAGTACAGTATTGTGGGAATTGTTTTTTGTACTAGTGGTAAGTACAGTGTTAAGGTGTTTTGTACTGATGAGTAGTACAGTATTGTAGGGTGTTTTGTACTGATGATGGTACAGTATTGTAGGAGTGTTTATGCTAGAGTAGTACAGTATTATGTAGGAATGTTTTGTACTGATAGTAGTACAGTATTGTAGGTGTGTTATGTACTGATAGTAATTACAGTAGTGGTATTGTAAAGGAATTGTTATGTGCTGATAGTAGTACAGTATTGTAAAATTGTTATGTACTGATAGTGAGTACAGTATTGGAATTGTTTTGTACTGATGTTAATGCAATGTTAATGAGTGTTTATACTGATAGTAGTGCAGTGTTAGATTGTTTTTGTACTGATATTAGTACAAGTATTATTAAGATTGTTTTATTACTGATAGTAGTGCAGTATTAGTAAGGAATTGTTTTGTACTGATGTAGTACAGTATTATGGGAATTGTTATATACTGATAGTAGTACAAATGTTAGCCAAGGAATTATTATGTACTGATAGTAGGTACAGTATTAGTAGGAATGATATTTTTGTACTGATGGTAATTGTTACAGTATTGTAGGAATGTTTTTGTACTGATAGTAATTACCAGTATTATGAGGAATTATTTTGTACTGATAGTAGTACAGTATTGTAAAGATTGTTTTGTACTGATAATTGATGACATTGTAGGAATTGTTTTATTGCTGATGGTAATTACAGTATTGTAGGGTGTTTTGTACTGATGGTAGTGCAGTGTTAATTAGGAATTGTTTTGTACTGATGGTAGTGCAATGTAGGAATTGTTTGTACTGATGAGTAGTACAGTATTAATGAGGTGTTTTGTACTGATGTGGGGCTAGTATGCAGGAATATTTTAT
>NW_024755892.1:32500-97014 GCF_018991925.1 Homarus americanus
GGCTAATCATAAAAAAAAAAAAAGCGCGAAATTAAGGTTTTGTTTACATCTGGCAGTTGGCTGCTCTCTCTCTCTCTGCTTGTCTATACAGAGTACAACATTTAACCCTTCAATATATATGAGCAGTAAATAAGTGTTGCTTTCATATTCTTATGTAGAGTAATGACGATATATTTTCACATGTTGCGCACTTACATACGGAGCAGTCTCCTTTTTTTACCATCAATGGTTAGCTACTTATATTGTTCCATTTATTAACATTAAATAACATTACAGGTACTTCAACAACCATATTCATTTTTACATTAATTTACTACAGCTAAACTCAGGGTCTTATTTCTTCAGTTTTATATGTAGAACCAATCAGTCACTGGTTTTGTAAACTTTTATAAACAATGCCCGGCAGCCGTCTCGTCTCCTCTAATATTCCACGTATTATTAATAAATTGTATTGTTAATTTTTCACACTGCATACATTGATTCAATAAAACAAATTCAGAAACATTAATTAAAATATATATGAACAGTAAATAAGTGTTGCTTTCATATTCTTATGTAAGGTAATGACGATATATTTTCACGTGGAGAGCACTTACATATGCGATCTCTTTTTCTTTTTTACTATTGTATTTAGCTACTTCTATTGTTCCGTTTATTAACATTAAATAACATTACTTAAAACAACCATATTAATTTTACTACAGCTACAACCAAGGTCTTATTTTCTTCAGTTTTATATGTAGAACCAGTCAGTCATTGGTTTTGTAATCAACTAAACAATGCTGTGTCATTTCCTTGTTTGTTTAAATATTCTACTATATTAATGAATTGTATTGCCCATTTTGCACATATACATTAATTCAATCAAAAGAACATTCAGTAATAAACAATAATGAATCTTTTGTACATAAGAGAAATAACGCTGCTTACGATTGTACACGTCGTCTGAGTTAGCGAACCAGGTCCAAACCGTTGAAATTCGAGGTTCCGCCAAAATTTTAAATTATGTATTTTTTTGTCCAAATAAAAACGGTGAATTAAAACTTCATCAAAATTTGAGAAGCTACTGTATGACATTTCCCTTCAAAATGTCTTCAAGAGACACGCAAGCAGTGAAAGTGGTGCTAACTTAAGCGCAAGTCATTATCTGTCCAGGAAAAGGTGAATATCCATGGTCCGGCTTCCAGTCCAAGGTCCCAGGTTGCCCGGACTAGAGAGGTACAACCTGTACAGTACTGTAGGAATTGTTTTGTACTGATAGTAGTACAGTATTGTAGGAATTGTTTTGTACTGATTGTGGTACAGTATTGTAGGAATTGTTTTGTACTGATAGTAGTACAGTATTGTAGGAATTGTTTTGTAATGATAGTAGAACAGTATTGTAGGAATTGTAATGTTTTGTACTTATAGTAGTACTGTAGGAATTGTTTTGTAATGATAGTAGTACAGTATTGTAGGAATTGCTTTGTACTGATAGTACAGTATTGTAGGAATTGTTTTGTACTGATACAGGTTGTACCTCTCTAGTCCGGCAACCTCGGGACCTGACCGGTGCCGGACCATGGAAATTCACCCTTTTCCTGGATAGATAGTGACTTGTGCTTATGCTTGGAAGCACTAGCACCACTTTCTCTGCTTCATGGTCTCTTTGAAGACATATTGAAGGGTTAAATGTCTCTATGCTTTCTCATCGTAGAGTTTATAATCTGAACGTTTTTATTTGAACACACACAAAAAAAAAATTAAAATTTTGATCGGGAAACTCAAATTTCGACGGTTTGAACGCCCACCAACGTTCAGACGACGTACAATCATGTAAACAGCGCCATTTCTCTTATGTACAAAAGATTCATTATTGTTTATTACTGAATGTTTTTTGATTGACTTAATGTTTAAGTGTGAAAATACAATTCATTAATAATACGAGAATATTAAAAACACACAAGGAAATGAGACAGCATTGTTATGGATTACAAAACCAGTGACTGACTGGTTCTACATATAAAACTGAAGAAAATAAGACCTTGGCTGTAGCTGTAGTAAAATTAATATGGTTGTTTTAAGTAATGTTATTTAATGTTATTTAATGGAACAATAGAAGTAGCTAACAATAATGGTAAAGAAAAAGAGAGCCTCTGATAGTAAGACATGTGAAAACATATCATTACTCTATATAAGAATATGAAAGCAACACTAATTTACTGCTCATATATATTTTAATTAATGTTTGAATTTTTTTGAATTAATGTTGTGTACAAAATGAACAATACAATTCATTAATAATACGTGAATATTAACACGAAGATACGAGATGGCTGCAGCATTGTTGCGACAAAAAACCAGTGACTGATTGCTTTTCACATATAAAACTGAAGAAAATAAGACCCTGATTGTAGCTGTAGTAAAATTAATGTAAAAAAATTTATATGCTTGTTTGAAGTAACGTTATTTAATGTAATAAATGGAACAATATAAGTAGCTAACCATAAATGGTAAAGAAAAAAGTGAGATCATGATGTAAGTGCTATACGTGAAAACATATCACTCATTTCTACATAAGATAAGAAAGCACTTTTTGCTGCTCATATATATTGAAGGGTTAAATGTTGTACTCTGTATAGACAAGCAGAGAGAGAGAGAGAGAGAACTGCAAGATGTAAACAAACCTTAATTCTCGAGGCTTTGTTGTTGTATTTTATTATGGGGATTAGCCCAACCCGGCATAGGTCACTGACCCACATTGGGGCCTGAGGGGGCAAAATTTAATACTTTTAATAATAATAATAATAATGCAGATAAAAGGAAAAAAAAAAAAAAAAGCTGCCTATCTACCTATTGGACAAACTAAAATCGTTCCAAACCACGGGAGTTCCCGGACCACAGAATGCCGGACTAGAGAGGTACAGTACAACCTGTAGTAGTATTGTAGGAATTGTTTTGTACTGATAGTAGTACAGTACTTGTTGGAATTGTTTTGTACTGATAGTAGTATTGTAGGAATTGTTTTGTCTCTGCTCTTATCACAGATAGTATCACAGATAGTGAAAATGCATTACAAAACCTCGTGAACATATTGGTGAAAAAAGGTGAAAAATATGATTTAATAGTTAATGCTGTGTAAAGAATAAAGTGACGGTTGTTTCCAAGCGGGAAATAAATCCTGAAATATAAATTATGGAAGGCAACAGGGAACTTTAACAAGTGTAAAATATTGCATACAGTATTTGGGAAGTAATTTCTTGTGAAGATAGATGTACAGAAAAAATAAAAAGAAGAATAAAGCAGCAAACGCAGCATTTAATAAGTAAAATCCCTAATAAAAAGACATAACTAATAAAAAAAAATGCCTAAAGGCAGACTATTGTAAGAGTCAGAAGAGTGGGTGCTAAGAACATGCTACACTGACAGGAAAACAAATGAAGAATAACTTAGATTATACTTCTAATGAAATACTTGAAAGGTACACTAAGCAAGAGATCCAGCGACCCCACCCTGAGTCTCATACTGGCAAATTTTCCTGGCAATACTTGGTGAAGGAAGGCTGTATGTAAAGGTGATTGTGATTGGTGGATCTATTCTCGGCTGTATTACTGTCAGGATAATTATTAAACAATCCAAAGTGCCATGGGTGGTTGTGGATGGTGTTATAGTGCCATGGTTGGTTGTGGATGGTGTTATAGTGCCATTGTTGGTTGTGGATGGTGTTATAGTGCCATGGTTGGTTGTGGATGGTGTTATAGTGCCATGGTTGGTTGTGGATGGTGTTATAGTGCCATGGTTGGTTGTGGATGGTGTTATAGTGCCATGGTTGGTTGTGGATGGTGTTATAGTGCCATGGTTGGTTGTGGATGGTGTTATAGTGCCATGGTTGGTTGTGGATGGTGTTATAGTGTCATAGGTGTGTAGCTACAAGCAGTTGGCACACGCCTTGCAGTTGGCACACCTACACTTCTCACAAGTAATAGTTACTGTACCTATACTGTATGTTGGACACTCACCTGGCGGCTGTGTTGGAGTTAATTGTTGTATTCTGTTGTTAAATCTGCCAATTAATGGCTGAGAGTCCAGAGTGCTGGCAAAGCTTAACTCGGAATCTTGAGACTTAACACCACTTCCTTCCCCAAGCTTCACTATGTTTTTATCACATTTGCTATAATATCCTTCTTCCATCTGGCATAATTCTTCATCAAAGGAGTCAGAGATTTTGACACTAAATGAATCTGTCAGAAGTTCATCATCAAATATATCAGGGGAGGACCTGCCAGGGAGCTGCTGTTGTTCCCTCTCACCACCACTACTACTTTCTGCTACAACACTCACATCACATTTAGGGTTCTGACAGAATCTTTTAGAAATATTCTTAACACAAGGTAATTGGTGAACCTCAACACCGGTCTTCTCTCTCCCTTTATTGCGTTCTTCTGCATCTTTCCTTTTACCCCCGACATCTTTGTTGGTGGCAGGTCCTGTGCGGTGTTGTGGCTCGGGTCCTGTGTGGTGTTGTGTGCACATCATATTGACAAGAATTTACGCTTCTGTCTGACAGGGGAGTTTTTTTAGATTCGTTTTTTGATAATTTTCTCTTTGGAGTAGATTCCATTGACAGACACAGAGAATCTATTTGTTCAAAGTCAAGGTTTACTAGGACAGTCATCATGATTTATAAATGGGGAGCGTGTATTACTAGCTTCACTATTAGATGTTTGTGGGCGAGGTGATAACATGTGTCTGCTGTCCAACACAGGTGAGTCAACTACTTTTAACACAGTATTATCTAATGTTGAGGGGTGAGCAGACTCAGGTAGTGTGCTCCCTCCTGAGAGCTGATGGTCAACAACTACAACTGTAGTATTGTGGCTACATGTAGGTTTGTGGCTGTGAGTTATTCTCATCTTATTAACTCTCCTTCTGTGACTTTTCAGAACTGGGGATAAACGGAATTCCTCAGCAGCAGATTCCTGTGATCTTGCATCCACAAATTCAAGATCTGCCATTATTGGTGCAGGGTGTGAAGTTACAGCAACACGAGCCTCACCGAGTGTGTTCAGGGTGAAGTGGCCATTACCGGGGACGCGTCGGCACTCCGTAGCAGGAGTAGAATGGACGACTTTATCAGTATCCTTGTGTTGCTTCACGTCACTCATCCTTACAACAGTGATACAGCCCTCACGCCTGTAAGAAAAAAATACATTCCTGTACTGTAGATAATATGAAGAAAAAATAAATAAAAGCAGAACAATTCTTAGGGGCAGTGCATTTGTTCCAGCAGTACAGTACAGTATCGTACAGTCCCTGGAAAGTTTGCTTCCTTTATATTATTCTAGGTGTGCTGGGCACAAGACGTGTCTCAAAAATTATTTGAGCTGCAAGTAGTGTTCAAATTGGATAACCGTAGCTCTTTTAGACTGCTTCTACCTTGCTGACTATGAGAATGATGGTTGCCAAGCTTTATTCTCAACCAGACTCAATAGTCAATATGGTGGACAAGGTGACAACCATATATCAGCTTCTGTGGATGATGGAGTTGTCATCTTATTACCAATTTTTTTTTTTTGTGATTGACTCACAAAAACAGCTTAATTCATCTTTAAAACCAAGTTGTCTTAATTTTACAAAAAAATTGACATAGTGACCACAGGTGAGTTCATAATGGGAGCATTTTAAAAAAAATCACCAAATACAGTACAAACTTCAAAATCTGCATAATTTGTCACAAGAAAAAAAGGCAGTGAGGTAAAACAACTACGGTACGCCCTGATAATTCACGGATTTTTATTTCGCAGTCCTCTATTATTCACGGATGACACCCTGGATGTGCCCAACAATGTCTGCATGTAGTTTTAAAGTTGCTGACATTTTCGTGGGTGGGAGAGGTAGCCATTCATTTTAACGACAGTAATTTCCTTTACCTGTATTGAATATACTACTGTATGTATGTGTCTGTGTCAGTACACACACACACACCAGGTATACCCCGCTTCTGAGTTTCACTTCTGTATTTCCACGTTTCTGTACCTCCCGAACAGGAATGCTCACTTCTGGCAGTGCGTGTACCCTTTCTGTGAGGCGGCTGGCGGTCCTCTCGCGCGCGCCATTTTTGATTCAAACCTCCTGCCATCTCTCCACCATTCCACCATGTTGGAAAGCGGTAGCAGGCGGTAGCGATAGGTGCGCAGTGTATATCTTTGTTGCGTTATTGGTGGCGTCATATAGCGTGCTCGGACTAATGATTGGGCCAGTATCGCACCTCCCTCCCACTAGCTGTGATTGGTTTAATGTACTATGGCGTGCCCCCGCCCGGCGAAGCGTTCAACCCTTGACCTACCAGCAGTTACACCCCTCGGCTACCTGTATATGGGGTATCTATTGTTCCATAGAATGGCTTCCCAGGACCTGCTTACCACCACAAAAACCTTGCATTACCTGGACCCAGCAGCCTAAGCCAAAGTCTGGCGTGCCTAAGCCTCTGAAATTAAATACAATATCATCTAGAGTTGGAGAAAAGGAACAAAGCCAGGTTGATCTCTCGGCGCCAGCATAGTGATGCAGATCTCGATCACGGACAATTAAGAAGATGCAGCCAAGATAAAGGCACATAGACATCTGAGTCTACAGGTGCTTCTATAATCCAAATATTGCCACAACCAGGTGCTTCTCAAGGCTGGAGAGAAATTACTTGTGAGCTACTTGATTAGATCAGGCTTAGGCGGAACATGGCGGTGCACAGGCGCAGTTAAGAAATGCATACGTGATTGTATGCTGCAGTGTCACGTCAAGATGCAGGAATTCACGAGCCAAAACCCTTCAATGCTTCCTCCTGGTGGTTGCAGAGATTTAAGAAGAGGAACAAGATCACCAACATTAACGATGGTGGTGAAAGAAGCATTACCGACCCGTGTTCGCGGCAGGATTTTCCTCCGTTTTCACGTGAGATTATGGGCGAGGACAGTACACCGGCGACCAGGTGTTTATATGGACGGAATCTGGTCTTTTTAGAGCTTCCTTCCGACCTTCGTTGTGAAAGAGAATGCCAACAAGTGTCGAGGGCCAGGGGATCCAGTTACGAAGGAGGCGCTATCACCGTCCTGTTTACCATAATGCCTCCGGTACCTGTAAAGCTCAGGATTCTCGGTGATCACACAGCCGCATAAACCCGCCGCCTACAAAAGAGCATGGACATGACCAAGCTAAGCCTCCGCACAGCTGACCGCCCGTAAAGGCGTGGATGTTCTTCCTGTCCCTACCTGGTTTGATGACTGTTCGTTCAGCAGTGAAGAAGTACTGTGAGCAACAGAATGTTCCATTCAAGATTTGTTGCTCTTGACAGCAGCACCGAATTTCGCCCCCAACTGTTAGGTGGTACTAGCGTAAAGTGGTCTTCCTTCCTCCCAACCACTCGTCATTAATACAGCCCGCCAGACCAAAATTGATGCCAATGTGGCCATTCTCTGCAAAAGTTTAAGCTCCTGGCTGACTATACCAGCACCAAGGATGAGTTCTTGTGCGGGTGACTTGTTAGCAAGAAGCGAAGAACAACAGTTGGTGACAGGAAGTACTTGTGAAACAATTTTGGAGAAAGTTTAGCATGAAAACTATGAGAACTTCTTGGTGGAGCATGGGATCAGCTGTCTGTAGCTTAGCGGATGGAATCACATGAACGTAATGGTACCAAAGGTATTAGGTGGGAGGTGAGTAAATCAGCGACTGGTGAGAGTTCAGACTGTTGCAGTAGCAGTGGACCTTGCCAGAAGGCTGCCGCGAAGTGTTACAGCTGCAGGCTTCTCGAAGACCACTGCGGCGACATCCTGGAGGTGATAGGGATCTGATGTGACTGCCGGCGAGATGTTAGATGATGATGAGTGGCGTCAGTGAAAGAGGCGGGTAGTGCGTCATCCCAAGAAGCATAAGTTGTCGCATGGTAATGTAAGGGGTGCCTCGGTGTGTTGAAAACTCAAGCTCCTCCTTTCGATGACCCTGGCGATAACCAGTATGAAGTCTTCACTACCCGCTGTTGCGAGCCTATAGAATCCCTACATACCCGGTGTATCACGACAACATCAACACCAGCCCGTCAGCAAAAGCATTACAGTTCTTCGCCGCAACCCACCACAGCCAGCAGAAGCAGTGATAGTGGCAGAGACAATGATGTGGTGACTTTGAGAGTTTTCAGAGGCACTAATAGGTTGTGGATAGGCAGTGATGAAGACTCACTTGAAGGACAGTAGCCTGCCTCCCTCTGCCTCCCGGAACCAGCCTCCATTCCCGTGCAGCTGACCCATCTCTCTTCTACTAACATAAGTGTTAACCCCTAACATACTTGTTTTCTACAACCTAACCTACAATCATTTTATTCTCTTATTGATTGTTCCCTTCAATATTATGTGTGTGTGCATACTATATAAAAGTTAAGATGTTATTTTTACAAGCGTCACGTGTGTGGAAAAGAAGAGTGGGTTGAAGAGTGCGGCGTGGTCTCTTCAATTAATCCCATATGTTATGTTATTCACTTTCTACGTTTCGCTTTCGCGGTTCGCCGTGGGTTCAATTGACCCAGCGTAAAGTGAGGTTCTGTATATATATTTACCTGTATATAATACAAGGTAAAAATGAGCCAATCTAAGGCAAACACAAAGGAATATACATTTCTTTGTACAGTAAATCTCGCATTTCGCACGATTTTTTCGTTTTTAATTTATGAGCACTACCTATAATAAGTCTTATATTTGGTAGTAAAATATAAGTAGAGTTCTTGAATCCCAGCCAACTGAGCCGCGTGATCCCTTGGCTGAGCGAGATCAGCAGATGACCATGAATCCAGCCAGCTGAGCGAGATCCCAACCAGCTGAGCGTGAGATCCCAGCCCAGCTGAGCGTGATCCCAGCCAGCTGAGCGAGATCGCCCACTGAGCAGATCCAGCAGATGGGCGACAGAGATCGCCAACTGAGCCGTGATCCCAGCCCAGCTGAGCGAGATCCCAGCCAGATGAAGGCAGATCCCAGCCAGCTGAGCATGAGATCCAGCCAGGCAGATCCAGCCCAACTGAGCGTGATCAAACCAGCTGAGCGAGATCAGCCAGATGAGCGTGAGATCCCAGCCAGCTGGTGAGATCCAGCCAGCTGAGCGGGCAGTCCAGCCAGCTGATCGAGATCCCAGCCAGCTGGCGTGATCCAGTAGCTGAGACGTAGTCCAGCCAGCTGAACGTGAAGATCCAGCCAAGCACAGGCGCGAGATCCCAGCCAGCTGAGCGAGATCCCAGCCAGCTGGAAGGCGTGATCCAGCCAGCTGAGCAGCGATCCCAGCCAACTGAGCAGCGTGATCCAGCCAGCTGAGCAGCGTGATCCAGCCACTGAGCGAATCAGCCAGCTAAAACCCGTGATCAGCCAGCTGAGCGAGATCAGCCAGCTGAGCTTGCGTGATCCCAGCCAGCTGAGCAGCGTGATCAGCCAGCTGAGCGAGATCCAGCCAGCTGGGCAGTGAGGCCAGCCAGCCTGAGCAGCGTGATCCAGCCAGCTGAGCGAGATCCCAGCCCAGCTGAGCGAGATCCCAGCCCAGCTGACGTGATCAGCCAGCTGAGGCGTGTGATCAGCCAGCTGAACGTGAGATCGCCGCTGAACGCGAGATCCAACCAGCAGAGCGTGAGATCCAGCCAGCTGGCGTGATCCCAGCCAGCTGAGCGAGATCCCAGCTGCTGAGCAGCGTGATCGCCACCAGCTGAGCGCAAAGATCCCGCCCAGCTGAACGTGAGATCCCAGCCAGCTGAGCAGCCGTGATCCAGCCAGCTGAGCAGCGAGATCCCACCAGCTGAACGTGATCCAGCCAGCCAGACACGTGATCCAGCCGCTGAGCAGATCCAGCCAGCTGAGCCGCGTGATCCCAGCCCAGCTGAATCGAGGCCAGCCCAGCGAGCGTGATCCAGCCAGCTGAGCGTGATCCAGCCAGCTGAGCAGCGTGATCAGCCAGCACGAGCGCGAATCCAGCCAGCTGGCAGATCAACCAGCTGAGCGTGGTCCCAGCCAGCTGGGCAGAGATCCCAGCCAGCAGACGCGTGATCCCAGCCAGCAGGCTGGCCATCCAGCAGCTGAGCCCAGCATTACAGTCCCAGCCAGCTGAGCAGTGAGCCAGCCAGCTGAAGCAGCGTGATCCCAGCCAGCTGAAACGCGTGATCCAGCCAGCTGAGCAGTCAGCAGCGAAACTGGCGTGATCCCAGCCAGCTGAGCCGCGTGATCCTGCCAGCTTAGCGTGAGATCCAGCCAGCTGGCAGCGTGATCCAGCCAGCTGAGCAGCGTGATCCAGCAGCCAGGCAATTCAGCTAATGGCAGCAGAATCCAGCCCGGCGGGCAGAATCCCAGCCAGCAATAAAAGACAACTGAACGCGCGTGATCCAACCAGCTGAACGTGGTGATCCAGCCAACGTGATCCAGCCAGCTGAACGCGAGATCCAACCAGCTGAACGTGAGATCCAGCCAACTGAACGCTGCGGATCCAACCAGCTGAACGCGAGATCCAGCCCAACTGAACGCGTGATCATACCAGCTGAAGCAAGATCCAGCCAGCTGAACGTGAGATCCAGCCAGCTGAACGCCGCGATCCAGCCAGCGAACGCGAGATCCAACCAGCTGAACACGTGATCCAGCCAGCTGAACACGTGATCCAACCAGCTGAACGCGAGATCCAGCCAACTGAACGCTGGATCCAACCAGCTGAATGCGAGATCCAGCCAACCTAACGCTGCGATCCAACCAGCTGAACGCCGTGATCCAGCCAGCTGACCATCCAACCAGCTGAACGCCAGATCCAGCCAGCTGAACGCGAGATCCAACCAGCGAACGCTGCGGGTCCAGCCAGCTGAACGCGAGATCCAGCCAGCTGAACGCTGCGATCCAGCCAGCTGAACGCGATCCAACCAGCTGAACGCTGCATCCAGCCAGCTGAACGCTGCGTGATCCAGCCAGCTGAACGCGTGGGATCTGTGCCAGCTGAACGTGAGATCCAGCCACAGCTGAACGCGGAGATCCAGCTAGCCAGCCCGGTGATCCAGCCAACTGAACACTTGTGATCCAACCAGCTGAACGCGAGATCCAACCACAGCTGAATGCTTGATCCCTTGCGCCAGCTGAAATTTTGGGAGATCCAGCCAGGAAGCTGAACGGAGATCTGTGTGGGGGGCCAGCGAACGCCGCGGATCCAGCCAGCGAGATCTGTAGCCAGCTGAACGTGAGTAGATCCAGCCAGCTTCGAACGCTGCGATCCAGCCAGCTGAACGCTGCGGATCCAGCCAGCGAACGTGAGATCCAAAACAGCTGAACGGAGATCCAGCCAGCTGAACGCCGCAGTGGATCCAGCCAGCTTAACGCTGCGATCCGTTTTCAGCGAACGGAGATCCAGCCAGCTGAACGCGGCGGATCCAGCCAGCTGAACGTGAGATCCAGCCAGCTGAACGCGGAGATCCAGCCACAGCTGAACGCTGCGATCCGGCCAGCTGAACGGAGATCCAGCCAGCCGTGAACGAGAGATCCAACCAGCTGAACGTGAGATCCAGCCATGAACGCTGCGATCCCAGCCAGCTGAACGTGAGATCCCTTCAACCAGCGATCGCGGATCCGCCAGCTGAACGTGAAGAGATCCAGCCAGCCGCAACGTGAGATCCAAAGCCAGCGAACGCAGATCCAGCCAGCTGAACGCGGAGATCCAGCCAGCTGAACGTGATCCAGCCAGCTGAACGCGTGATCCAGCCATAGCTGAACGGAGATCCGTTTCAGCGGAAAGTTCCTGAGATCCAAACCAGCTGAACGCGTGAGATCCAGCCAGCTGAACGCTGCGATTCAGCCAGCTTAGTTCGCCGAGATCCAGCCAGCTGAATGCGTGATCCAGCCAGCTGAACGCGTGATCCAGCCAGCTGAACGCGAGATCCAGCCAGCTGAATGCGTGATCCAGCCAGCTGAACGCGTGATCCAGCCAGCTGAATGCGAGATCCAGCCAGCTGAACGCGTGATCCAGCCAGCTGAATGCGTGATCCAGCCAGCTGAACGCGTGATCCAGCCAGCTGAACACTGGCCACCATCTTAAATGATGTCACAGCCCTCATACCAGTTACAGTCATTTCTGCTACAACACGTATTTTGTCAACGCGAATTGGTTGTAACGTGATTGATGAATAGGGGAATGCTGTTTGTATAATGCGAATTTTTGCAGACGAATGTTGGCTATAACACGATTCCATCCTCAATGTTTTAAGGGTGGCGCGGAGTTATGCAATGTTTACAGTTCATGTTCATCATCACATGTTCAAATGATTCACGTCTTTTGTTTGTGAAGTGTTTTTTGAGACACTAAATTTTGTTCTTTTTTTGCAAATTTAGCTGTTACCCATAAATACTGTATGAAAAGAATAAGTAAAAAGAATGTTTCACAGCGAGGACTAATAACGGTTTACACCAGAGCTCTCTGTTTACATCACGTGAACAGTTGAATCGCGCGGTTTCTGTCGATTGCTCCGTGATTTTCGCTGTTTTCTCCAATTTTGTTGTGTTAGCGATGAATATGGAAAGACAAGGTAAGAAGAACGTTTCCAAGAAGCGTTCTGGTGATCAAATTGCCGGTGGTGTATGTAAAAGAGGTTTACAAGAACGCAACTATCGCATTGCATCCCACGCCATCCTAGCGACCGCCCGGGCTGCTACTGTGTGCTATTTTGGGTGGTGCTACCACCTGTCGAGTCAAGATAATGGCCTCTACCGCCTGCTGGTGCTGGTGGGGGTGGGACAGACCCACCTAAGTGGCCAAATAAGGAAAAGGAGAAGCGGGACTATCATAAGGGAGTTAAGTTTGCCAATTACTCGATGCAGGATAAGCAGCGTGTGATTAAGTTACTTGAGGAAGGCCTAAAAGCTAGTTCCCAGAAAGCACAATCAGGTCTATAAAGGACGAACTTGTATCATTTGGAGGTTATAAATGGGAAAATCAGAGGTTGATATAGAGTGGCCAGTCTATATTGTTTTTTTTTCCCATTAGTTTATGTAGTTGCATTTAGCACAATTTTAATTTGGCACAATTTTTCCAGTCTATATTACTGTACTCACGAAATACAAGATCTTACAAGTAAATATGTACCTCCCCTGGTCAGCAAATGTTACTCGCGGATTTGGCAATTTGCGGCCATTTTGAGAACATAACCCCCACGAATTTGAAGGGCATGTTGAATAGTATTTCAACACTAACCTGGCCCGTAAGCCCCACCCCTCTTCTATACTAATAGCCGGTTGGTTCATAGAATATTTAAACTAAATATGTTCACAATAGGTAAGCAGACCTGTTATTATCTACAATAATGTTTAATATCTGAACTATCTAAATGCAAATCATTTCAAGGCATTAGCACTTCACAGGGGGGGGACTGTAAAACACTCGGGGGAACCAATCAGATATTTGTAGCTATAGATGAGGGGCGTGGCTTACGGGCCAGGTTAGTAAGGAAAGGGTATAGGTATATATCCCTCACTCTACAAATGGGTTAGGTTCCCGAAGAAACAGTTAAGCAATTTTTCATATAACGAATAAAAAAATACGTGGGAAAAATAGGGTTCAGTTCCCCAATGACAAGACAACCTCAATATCTGTCCCCTAAAGCATGAAATCAGTTCCCAGACAACAAAGAAACCTACCTAACTAATGATTAATAGTACACAACTACTGAACTGCAATTTACTACCTAACACATTAAGAACATTAATAAAATACTACCAAGATGAAAACCTGCAGTTAAAACCACTAAAGAAAAGCTGGAGGTAATCAAGGAGGAGGGCGGCGGCTCAACTTGGTAATGTATGTTTCCTTGTGTGTCTTACTCCGTATATATTCGTATATAATTCTACCTCGTTTATAGGTCGACCCTGATTTTTGACCAAGAAATCATTAATTTATGATATGCCTCGTTTATTCGTCGACCCAAGTTTTTGAGGGTAATGGAACAACAAATTAGGATAATAAAGCACCATATTTTATGGCAGATGAGGACATGACTGTTAGAGAAAAAGCTGTCTCAATGATAAGAAAAATTAGAGAGGAGAATCAGCAAAAGGAAGAATGCACTGGCAGATCTGAAGAGGAGGAGGAAGATTCTGATGCTGCTGTTGACGAGAATTTGTTAAACTATACTGATGAGGAGGGTAAAGATGGAGATGGGAATGAGGATGTGCCTCCTGTAGTCAACATGAGAAAGGTGGTGACTCCGAAACTAAAGTGGCAAGCAAAAACTATCATTCCATGATTAACTGGAGGAATGAACTCAAGACTGAGCCTCCTTACATTGCTTCTCTGTCAAATCTACAGGTTAATGACATTCTTGAGACACCATTAGTGGTGCCCAAGTGGCCAAACAGCACTCAGGCGGTCGAGAGAGGCATAAAAGTGATGACTGAAGCTTGCACTGAAGTGACGGGATACGAATCGAGAGATGGATATATTAGGCAAAGATTATTGTCTAGGAAAATGATGCCAAGGTTCCGCACAAAAAAGAATTTCAATATGAACTTGTAATGATTTTCTATACGGTGTACCTGTAAAATAACATGTGAATTAAATCGATGTCACCCATGTAAAATTTATCATTATCCTGGAAAACATTAAATGACACCTAATTTTTGGTATACACTAAAAGTTGACAAAAAGTCGTTCGCGATGCGGCAGGGTAAGTATGCATGAAATGGCATGAAATTTTGCACAGGTGTTTGTTACAGCCATACAAACGATGCCTGAAAAGTGCAGCCTGCAACTCAAATAAAAGTGTTTTTTCCCTGCCCCCTACTGTACTGTATAGCTACTCCCCGACTTATTTTACTTTAGGACGTAGAGCACCCCAAAGTTATAAACGACTGTACTGAAACATTTAGATCTCCCTATTCTGAGCATTTTGAACCCCATATATACATGGCGGAAATGGATAATAGCGACACAATTGAATTTAATTGATTTTATGTACTTTTCAGTCTTCGTCTGCGAAGAGATGTTATATGCGTGAAACCGAGTTAATTATGCATCACGCATGCCCAATATTGACTGACATCATCCATTCGTGACCAATGATGTATCAATATCATCACGCAATTTTTTTTCGACCAATCACATTTGAATTTTTTCAAAGGTAGCAGCCAGGGTATGGATTTGAATTTCAATGACCAGTCAGACAATGGCCATGGTGGAGGTTGGGTGTGATTCGTGCTCCTACGATTATTTTAAGTTTATTGTCAAGTTTTACGAGAAAGACGATAATTCTATCCAATTCTTACGAAATCATGGTGTACTCCATACGTCTGTTGAGTGCCCGTACTGTAAATTGCCTTGTAAACATAGAAAGGACAAGAACCAGTGGTTCTGTAATCGTTCAAGGAGGTAGAGTGGGTCCGACTAATTACCCAAATGTAGCCGCAATGAAGTCAAATAATGGTCCAACATGAATAAATCGGACTGCAAATCACTTCTCGACTAGTATTTGGTGTCACGAAGTCACAAAAAATTGGTAAACTTAATTTAATCTGAGTTAATAGATCGAGTGCATGTACCTAACCTAACCTCGACTAGTATTTGGTGTCACGAAGTCACAAGCAATTGGTAAACTTAATTTAATCTGAGTTAATAGATCGAGTGCATGTACCTAACCTAACACAACTCGGATTAAATTAAGTTTAACAATTTTTTGTGACTTTATGACAACAAATAATAATCGAGAAGTGATTCACAGCCCAATTTACGCTTGTAGGACCATCATTTGACTTCATTGCAACATTTGGGTACATTTGGGTAATTACTCGCTCCCTCGGTACAAGCAAGCGATCTATTAACTCAGTTTAAATTAAGTTTTCCAATTTTTTGTGACTTTGTGACACCAAATACTAGTCGAGAAGTGGTTGGCAGTCCGATTTATTCATGTAGGACCATTATTTGACTTCATTGCGGCTACATTTGGGTAATTAGTTGGACCAGGTAGTGATGACCCTGAACCTATCCCTGGTCCTTCCACTTCTAACTAAAGACATAGCGCGTCCCACCCAAAACCTCCGATTTCCCAGGTTCTTCCCCATTAGTGCTTGGGGGGGGGGGGCAAAAAACGAGCAATTTCTGACAAAAATACACTGGAAAAACATATTGGTGAACCCCTAGGGACTCGTGTCCTAAAGTAAAAATTTATCTAAATATCTTTTATTAGATATGCGAAGTTGTTGTGAAAAACTGCACTAGGCACTATAGTGTTGTACTATTTCACAGGTGGTGAGTATAATGACCAGGTGAAGTTAAGTTAGGTGAAGTTAGGTTAGGATATTAATACCACATTTTCCCTCTGTTTCAAAGCCCTGCAAATGAGGTCAAGACTGACAGGGTAGTAGGAAGGGTCATAACTGTGCTGTAAATATTACACCAACGTTATCACCATGAAAACTACATTGAAAATGGTGTTCTTTACATGCCTTTATCATGTGCCGGTGTTGGTGGAATAATTAAGGAGTGGATACAGGTACAGCATTTGTATTGACAGACTGTTGTTTAAGGTTAGGTTAAGTGAGTCAGAAGGCAAAACCTTTAATAACAATAGGGCAACACTTAACATAGACAACAACAAGTGTTATAGTATAGAATAAACCTTCGAGACAGTGATGGTCAGAGTGAGGGAATGAAGGTGAGGGAGTGAAGGTGAGAGCGTGGAGGTAGGAGTGAAGGTGAGAGTGAGGGAGTGGAGGTGAGGGAGTGAAGGTGAGAGCGTGGAGGTGGGAGTGAAGGTGAGAGTGAGGGAGTGGAGGCGAGTGAGAGGGAACGTAGGGCTGCCGGCGGGTGTACAGTTAATATCGCCAAACCTATGTTGTAATGATGTACCTGTTATAAAAAACTCTTATACTCACAAAAGGCACCAGTACTCCTCAACAGCACCATTATCTCACACCACCCGTCACACTACACTAAAACTAGCAATAATAATAGTAACAGTCTTTCCCTCGACCTTCCTTCAAACTGCTGGCGACTACAGTGTTGCCAACCAGTGCCGACCAAAGTACCCCAAGTCTCCAGGCAAAACTTCACCCCAACTTCCCATTCCACATATTTCCTTCCACTTATGGGAAAGTGAATATAAAAGTTGAAATACAATAGATAAAGAAGATATACTAAAATTATAAAATACCAGAATGGGTTAACAATTTATTAATTGAAAATAAAACATTTCTTATTGTGTATAGTGACTCTATACATATAACCAGAGGGAAATAATGATTGATTGTTTTGGAAGATTGAAAATGATAGAAAATAATAAATATCACCCGCTTTACTCTTGATGCACTGCACAACACCAGTGTTATACAGTGAAGGTGCACTGTACAACACTGGAGTTATACAGTGAAGGTGCACTGTACAACACTGGTGTCATACAGTGAAGGTGCACTGTACAACACTGGTGTTATACAGTGAAGGTGTACTGTACAACACCAGTGTTATACAGTGAAGATGCACTGTACAATACTGGTGTTATACAGTGAAGGTGCACTGTACAACACTGGAGTTATACAGTGAAGGTGCACTGTACAACACTGGTGTCATACAGTGAAGGTGCACTGTACAACACTGGAGTTATACAGTGAAGGTGTACTGTACAACACCAGTGTTATACAGTGAAGATGCACTATACAATACTGGTGTTAAACAGTGAAGGTGCACTGTACAACACTGGAGTTATACAGTGAAGGTGCACTGTACAACACTGCTGTTATACAGTGAAGGTGCACTGTACAACACTGGTGTTAAACAATGAAGATGTACTGTACAGCACCAGTGTTATACAGTGAAGATGCACTGTACAATACTGGTGTTAAACAGTGAAGGTGCACTGTACAACACTGGAGTTATACAGTGAAGGCGCACTGTACAACACTGCTGTTATACAGTGAAAGTGCACTGTACAACACCAGTGTTATACAGTGAAGGTGCACTGTACAATACTGGTGTTAAACAGTGAAGGTGCACTGTACAACACTGGTGTTATACAATGAAGGTGCACTGTACAACACTGGAGTTATACAGTAAAGGTGCACTGTACAACACTGGTGTTATACAAGAAAGTGCACTGTACAACACTGGTGTTATACAAGAAAGTGCACTGTACAACACTGGTGTTATACAGTGAAGGTGCACTGTACAACACTGGTGTTATACAAGAAAGTGCACTGTACAACACTGGTGTTATACAGTGAAGGTGCACTGTACAACACTGGAGTTAAACAGTGAAGGTGCACTGTACAACACTGGTATTATACAGTGAAGGTGCACTGTACAACACTGGTGTTATACAGTGAAGGTGCACTGTACAACACTGGAGTTATACAGTGAAGGTGCACTGTACAACACTGGTGTTATACAATGAAAGTGCACTGTACAACACTGGTGTTATACAGTGAAGGTGCACTGTGCAACACTGGTGTTATACAGTGAAGGTGCACTGTACAACACTGGTGTAAAACAGTGAAGGTGCACTGTACAACACTGGTGTTATACAGTGCACCTTCAATGAAATAAAAATCAATGGAAGTGATTCATATAATCACTTCCATTGCTTTTCAGACAATTGTTTTTCATTCATAGAAGTGTAAGTGTAAACAATTCAACGTACACAATATAAATTACCAAATAACAGCAGTAAAGTCACCGTAATAATAAGTTAAACTAAATCACTTCACGTTTCCTTATACTATGTACAGTTACTCTATAAAAAAAAAGTTTATTTTCAATGAAGACATAGAATTCATAAATTATGATTATTTCAAGCTTATCAATGCCTTTCCTCTTGGGCTACTTCATAACAAAACCCGTTTAAGTGTTCATACATTCACTGCGTTACTCAGAGTCACTGTCCTTATACGTATATAAAGTCATCTTCTTCACTAACATCAACAGAAATATTGAAGCAAGGATTATATCTCACATATCTATAGAGTGGAGCAGCCCAACTAGTGTTGTTGTTGACAATCTGTGTCTGTTTTGTTTTGAGATGTTTACAGCTGAGAAAATCCTTTCTGCTGTTGCACTAGAATTCAAATTAATAGATAGGTATGTAGTGGAATTCTCCCCTACAAACGCTGTTTGTCGCTGCCTAGCCGACCCCACCAATTCCCCAGTGTATGCCTCGTGGTCTAGGTCAACCAGCGCCGCCATACATCACGGAGCGGGGGTCAACTACTAAGCCACGCCAACCCCCGCTATTTAAGACCTGACCTCGTGGTGATCTCTCTCCTTCTACCTACACCAACCAGCCAGCAACACCTCCTCCGCCTGCCTGGCGGTCCTCTCTCCTCCTCCGCCTGCCTGGCGGTCCTCTCTCCCGCTGGCGAGCATGGCGACCAGCGCCGCCATACACCACGGAACCAAACAATTTCATACCCCACAAATGGTGACTCCCGGAGATTCGCACTCACACAGGATGGAGGAGAAACTGATCACGCTCCCAGTCTTCAAGCAGCATGGAAGACTGGCTTATCCACACAGAAGCAGCTCTGCTACTCTAAGCAGACACCAGCTCCTCTTCCTGCCCCAAGCACCACGTCCTACCGACCCCAGCACACCCGTCCTGCCTCAGACGCCGACCCCGGCCCAGCAGTAACCCCTGCCGCTCCTGACGCGGCCTCTGTTCCTGAGTGCGGACACACACACCCCTCTTTTCTCCCCCAGGTACTCCCTGCTAATGTCCTGCACCCTGCTGCTGTCGTGGACCCAACTGCTGTCACGAGCCCTCATCCGCTTCTGCTGACTCAGCCCCTGCTCCTGACCCAGGCCCACACACCTCAGCAGGCGCATCTGACGACTCGGTACCTGCCGTGAGGGAAGCACAACATTCATCGCCTCCACACACCCTTATTCTCCCTCTCTACTCCCACAGATATTGTGTATCTAGACAGTTGTCCCCAGCGACCGGCTCATCCACGCCATCGCCGTTGTCTCACATGAGGCATGCACCGCCCGTTCTGCCTCACATGTGCTATGCAACCCTGCAGACAACAAGTCTCCTACACCGCCTGGAGGGAAGGGGGAGTATTGTAGTGGAATTCTCCCCTACAAACGCTGTTTGTCGCTGCCTAGCCGACCCCACCAATTCCCCAGTGTATGCCTCGTTGTCTAGGTCAACCAGCGCCGCCATACATCACGGAGCGGGGGTCAACTACTAAGCCACGCCAACCCCCGCTATTTAAGACCTGACCTCGTGGTGATCTCTCTCCTTCTACCTACACCAACCAGCCAGCAACACCTCCTCCGCCTGCCTGGCGGTCCTCTCTCCTCCTCCGCCTGCCTGGCGGTCCTCTCTCCTCCTCCGCCTGCCTGGCGGTCCTCTCTCCCGCTGGCGAGCATGGCGACCCACAAGCTGTCCTTCTCTGAGCGTCCTCACCAACCAGCTCTCTCTACATCACGCTTGTAACCATGCTGCCTTCCCAGCACCAAGCTGCATTGTACATCCAATACAACATGTATATAGAGAGCACATTGTGAGTTTCCTTTCTCCATCCCATCCTGAGTGTGAACCAAACATCTCATACCCCACAGGTAACTGCATCAAATATTCTGCCTCTGCCCAAATTCCTCAAATTAACAGTTGATTCCCCATTTGCCTCAGGTTCCCTAAATCTGGGGATAATTCTCCAAGTTTGGCAACACTGATTGACTTACCCGGGCTGCCGCCATTCCTTTACCTTATTATTATATATGTTATTGTTTATCTTATTTATTTATATCATTTATTTTTATTATCTTATTTATTTTTATTATATTAATTATCTATATATTAAATCATATTTGTTTGTTATTTATGTTATATATATTTTTACCTAATCATATATATTTACCTTATGGCCAGCCAGTTGGCCACCTACTAGACGTGGCCATGTCGAAACAAGTGGCCCGAGTAAAATTCCTCCATGATTTTTAATACTTAATAGTAATAACAAAAATATAATAATTATTCAGTAAAGGTGTCATACAAATGAATAAGAATGTACAGTATATTGTGGGGTATGGGATGCTTGGTTCACACTCAGGATGGGATGGAGAAAGGAAACTCACAATGTGCTCTCATGTATACATGTTGTATTGGATGTACAATGCAGCTTGGTGCTGGGAAGGCAGCATGGTTACAAGCGCGATGTAGAGAGAGCTGGTTGGTGAGGGTGCTCAGAGGAGGACCAGCCTGTGGGTCGCCATGCTCTCCGGCGGGAGCGAGGACCGCCAGGCAGGCGGAGGAGGATGAGGTGTTGCTTGCTGGTTGGTGTAGGCGTGGCTTAGTAGTTGACCTCCGTGATGTATGGCGGCACTGGTTGACCCAGACCACGAGGCACACACTGTGGAATTCGCGGGGTCGGCTACTCAGCGACAAACGGCGTTTGTAGGGGAGAAATCCACTACAATATAAACTAAAACTATGCAGTTATGCAGATTCCTTGTACAATATACAGTTGAACTTGAATATAAACAAAGTAGATTTTGTATTTTTTTTAGATTTCCCCCGAGGGGGCTAGTTTATTGGGCACCCCCTTACATCCCGTGCAAGGTGAAGCGTTTACAGCGCCCATCTGGGAAGCATGCGGAGTTCATGCTTGCTTTTATGACTCGTGCATTAAGGGTGTAAAAGCCTGAGGGGTCATGGGTTTTGTCAGCAGTTTACATAAAGTGACAGAATGATGAGTGTGTTGGGTGAAAATTCCCGGTACAATTTATCTGTTTATGGCAAAGCGTGGCAGGTCCCTAATAATGTCAAGTGCCAGGCCATAGGCATTGACAATATTGAGGGACATACCTTTTAGTGTGATTGTGATGGCGTGTACGTCGGTAGTGTCGGCTTCAAAGGGGACGTCGAGAGGTTGGTAGGGGACATCCTTCTTAGTCCACTAGCATATCCTTAACATGTTGGAACAGAAAATTATCTCTCAGAGATTCTACAAAAAAAGATTAGCGAGGTTATTTAAGTCATTTGGGGTGAGCTCATTTTCCAGTCGATATTGCTATAGTTAAAGTCCCCTATGATAAGGGGGTGGCTAAGGTTGAGCTCCGTTGCGCTATCTATTAAGGCTCTTAAGTTCCTTTGGTTTAATAAGTTACAGTTTGGGGATCTGTAGATACACCCAACAATAAATAAGTCCACCCCCTTTAAATTAATTTTACACCAATTGGATTCTCCAAAAACATCATCTCCCTGTACCCTCACCTGGCTGGCTCTAATGTTTTGCCTAGCATAGATAACCACATGGAAGTCACACATCCTCAACATTACTAAAGCTACCTCCCAAAAGCTGGGAATGCTGTGCAGATGCCGTAGCTACTTCACTCCTGAGCAGTTGCTTCAAGTATATAAGGGATTCATTCGTCCTATCTTGGAGTACTGCTCTCATATCTGGGGTGGCTATTCAACTGTTAGATAGGGTGGAATCAAAGGGTTTTTGTCTTATTGACTTTCCTCCTTTAGTTGATAATCTTTCTTTCCTTTCTCTTTGCCGCAATGTTGCTTCACTCTCTCTCTTTTACAGGTATTTTAACGGGCAATGCTCGGTGGATTTGGCATCCTGTGTACTGTGGCAAGGCCGTGGGCTCGTAACACTCATCTTGCCCGCGATGTCCACCGTTTCTCTGTTGATTTTTTTTTCTTGGGCACCCCCCCTACATCCTTGTGTAAGGTGAAGCGCAGAAGCGTTTACAGCGCCCAACAGGGAAGTATGCTAAGTTCATGCTTGCCTTTATGTCTCACGAGTTAAGGGCGTAGAAGCATGAAGAGTCAAGGGCGTAGAAGCCTGAAGAGTCAGTGGTTTATGTCATCAAGTTATTGGAAGCTCGAACAACTCCCTGAATACGAATTCGCAACTTTCGACTTACAACAGGTACCTACTTTACTGCTAGGTGAACAGGGACTAATGGGGGCTAGGAAGTAAGTCCAAACAACTTCCACCGGCCCGGGAATCGAACCCGTGATGTAACGGGCCGTTTCTCTATAATTTACCATTCAGATATTCTTTTCTGTTATTATTATTCAATTCTTTATTTATAAATATACTTTATATTCGTATTTAGTATTCTTATATAAGTAATTCTCTTCTCAGTTATGCATGTTTTTTATATTAAACTTTCATGATGTATTTACTTAATAATTTCTATGCTGTGGCTTGAGTTCCACAATTTACATACATGTCTTATCTGTCTTTTCTTATACTTTCCAAGTCTTTCATTTCTTTTCATATCTTGTATATTATATTTTCTAAATTTATATGTCCTTACCTTTCTGAAGTATTTACTCTGTTTTACTTATATTCTCATACATGGGTTAGTCTGGGGAACCATGTTATTCTTAGTACAACACTTATTATACTTACAACGGGTAAGTTGCCACCACCCAGACTTTTTATTATATAACATAACTCATGGAAAGTTTTTGGGTAATGTGGTAGATGTATAGGCACGTGAGTAAGTATTATTTTCTGGGAACCAATGTTTAGAAGGAGTAGAGAGGTGATACTCGTAGATTACTAATTCAATATTTATTAACACAGTGAGTGGATAAGATGTTACTTCAATTCACCCAGGCATAACTGGACACTCAGGTTGTAACGGGCCGAGTTCTTCTCATTTTATAATTTACCATCCAGATATTCTTTTCTCTGTTATTATTCTTCCATTCTTTATTTATAAATATACTTTATATTCTTATACAAGTAATTCTCTCCTCAGTTATGTATGTTCTTTATATTAAACTTTCATGATGTATTTATTCAATGATTTCTATGCTGTGTCGTTAGTTCCACAATGTACATACATGTCTTATCTTTCTTTTCTTGTACTTTCCAAGTCTTTCATTTCTTTCATATATATTATATTTACTCAGTTTCAATGTTCTCACCTTTCTGAAGTATACTCTGTTTTACGGCTATTCTTATAGATGGGTTAGTCTGGGAACCATGTTATTCTCAGTGCACTTATTATATTTACAAGTAGGCTGTCACCACCAGACTTTTGAGTTAGAAGATAACATAACTTATGGAAAGCTTTGGGTAGTGTGGTAGATGTATAGGCACGTGAATAAGTATTATTTTCTGGGAACCAATGTTTAGAAGGAAGAGAGTGGTGATACTCGTAGATTACTAATTCAATATTTATTAATACAGTGAGTGGATAAGATGCATCTTAGATTCACTCAGACAAAACAGAACCGCAATTAAGTTATTAAGTCATCAAACACTTCAAGAACTTATTACCTCATTAAACTCCCTGAAATACTTATTACTTCATTAGACATTGTGGTATTATTACCTTGACAAATGAGATTCCGTAATTATTATTCACAAGATATTGTAGCGTACTGTCGTGGCAGGTTGTCAGGGTCTCTTATTTGGCCTCACAACGTACGTACATGAAATATATCCAACACTCAGGATTGAGGTAGAAATAGAAAATCACAGTGTTTCTCGTATATATATTGTTGCACAGCACAGTGTTAAAGAGATACTACGTCGGGCGAAGCTTGCTCAGAGTTCCTATAGGGCGAGGAGCTTTCTGAGGGAGCGTGTGTATGGAGCTGTTGAGGGATGTTGCTTGTTGGTGGCGGTAAGTAGAAAGAGAGCGATGAAAGCCAGGTGACGTCTTATATAACCGCGGTAGGTGTGGCTTGACGGAAGGTCCCCGCTTTGTTCGGCGTCGCTGGTTACCTGACCTTAACCACGAGAGATACTGGTAGATTCGCGGGGGGGGTCGGCCAGTCAGCGACACACGGCGTTTGTAGGGGAGGACTCTCATTCAGTGGCTCAATACTTAACCTGGGATGACTATATTTCTGCTAGTCATCCCCAAGCATGGATATTAATACGGCTCCATACATATAACCAAGAACAGTAGACAGACCATGATCATACGACGGAGTCAGAGGGCCAAAGTTGTTTACAGGCTCGCTCGCTAGCTCGGAGCGCCTGGCCCCGGGAAAGGTTGACTCGTGGCGGTAGGCCATGGCGTCTGCCAAGGAATCTCGCCCTGGGATTCTAATCTCGCCACCTTAAAGACATCCTTCGAGAGACATCGTGCCCATAGGCGGCTCCCGAACCTCAGGAGTGTTGCTAACCCCCACAACAGCGTCTGGAGACGTGGAGAAGAAATCACAGAGGGAAGGAATATTTAACCTCACTATACAAAACATACGTCTGGCAACGGTCCAGACGATAGCTAGATCTCTACGTTACTCGACTCAATAGGCACAGAAGTTACTATGTTAAAACCTGAACACTGATATTCACAAAATTGACTAAGTTAAACTGAATTAATATGGCGGCGTGGAAGACACGTGAACATACCTGGAGAAGTGGAGGAGAAATCACAGAGGGAGTGATTTTTCCTCGCGCCGGCATATACAGTATACGGGCCTGAGGGCATATTCCTACTAGAGACTAATTTTATTAACAATAGACCCTCTATTCAAAGTAGTCGTTGGACACCTAGCTGTGACCGTCAGTGTCACAGATCAGGCTAATTTTCTACATCTATATTTATGATCTAATCAGAGATTGAGTTTGTCAATAAAGAGGTGAAATGGAGTTATATATGCGTTCGCAACTCTATTGGCCTGACCGCAAACCACATCCCAGGTCGAACGGCCGTTAAGACTTGGAGAATTTTGAGTCTGACAGTATGAGGGCCTGAGCTGCCACCATTTTATAAGGGCCTGTGTGTCAGTAACAATTCCTTTTACTCTCATACTTATTACCATTGGTAGCGTGACGAGAGGAGGCTCGTGGGTAGATGTAATGATAGTATCAAGCAATAGGGAAGAAATAACGGTAAATACTGTAGGTAAATAATAGACACAATATACAAATACAAAATTTATTTAAACATTAATATGAAATTAGGAGGAAGAATTTATATGTACCAACAGACGAAATCTAGTACTAGGCCCTCAGGCTCAACATACTCACACCACTACTGGGTGAACATACTCAATAACTCTTCCAACCCTACTGGGTGGACATACTCAATAACACATAACTCTTATAGTCACTTAGCACCATAAAGACCAGGGCAACTGCCACTCCAACACTCAGTCGTCAAGAGTGATACTCAAGCAACAGCCACGGGGTCCAGCCACCATGGAGTACTTTCCGACGAACTCTGAAGATCCCAGTGGGTTAATCCCACCACACAAATAGCCCTACTGAGTTAGACACTCATCCACCAATGATGGAGGCTGGTAGTGGTGTGTAGCTTGGTGATCCGGGGTCACCTCGCAGGCCTAGTGCTAGGGCCAGACGAGCCAGCTATGGGGGCCATAGGTAGTCTGAAGTGTCTGACGGCCGGGTCTCACGAAGGTAACTGATCCTACTGGACCTCGGACATCTCCCCAGACATAGTGGATACAACATCTATTCTACGGACACGGCCTAGGCTGCTTTAGGGACCTGTATGGATGAAGGGACGGGCACTTACTAACAGTGACAACGACATCACGTTTCAGGGGACGTTAAAGACGTAAATATGACTTCACTCAGAGCATATCAACTACGTTACTGTAACACTTGCACAATCAACTATTAATTGGGTCAAATCACTTAAAGAAGGGCGAATTACAACACAGTGGAATGGCATACCTGTATGGATGAAGGGACGGGCACTTACTAACGGTAGAAATGCCCGCGGCACCTTCACTCAAAATAGGCCAGGGAGTCCACCTACTTCTATTTCGATGAATTAATTTACTGTACACTCTGACGTTGAAACTGAGACTATGAACTCAGTTTCATTCCCTACTATTATCCTCACTAACAATGCTCTGACTCAGCTATCAAAAGCAAAATTAAATTGATTACAAAGGGTTGGATGGCAACAGGTCCCAACATACAGCGTCTGCTACGAATATTTAACTTCAGCTATACAAACATATGTCTGGCAACGGTCTAGGCGACGCTTACGTTATATTAATCCTTTCTCTGGGTAAATGACAATTTCACTGTTACGACATGAACACTGATATTCACAAAATTGACTAAGTTAAACTGAATTAATATGGCGTCGTGGAACACTGGTTAACATACCTGGAGATATGATGAGGGAGAGTCACGAATACGTGATTGTCCCTCGTGTAGGGGTATACGTGCGCCTGCGGGGCAACTCGGGCCCCCACATTCATACCAGAAAGGTTGATCTCACTTATAACAGACCTTCCCTACCAGGGTAATTTGTCTATTCATATAATCTCATCAGAGATTGAGCTTGCCCGGAAAAAATGGAAATACACACGTTGATAACATTAGTTCTCCCAACATCAGCGAATTTCTAGACAAGGACCCTCTATGGGTATAGGTTGAGATCTTGGAGATAAGACGTTTGACATGTTCTTTCAGGAGATTAATGGCTTTCTTGAATAGACAACTGACACTAACTAAACTACAAACATCAGATTATCTGATGTTTTGGCATCAAAATGATCTAATTTCAGTAGTACTTCAGAAATGCCTGGCTCTAACCAGGGACGATATCCTTGGACGCTATTCGTACTGGCTGACTCGACACTCACTTACTTAACAAGTGTTACGAACAATAAAGACAGTTAAAGCTTTCAACATCACTTACAATGGATCTTGTATGCTTTAACTGTAATCAGACATATCTAAGTTGACTCAAAACAATGGTGTTCTCTCTCACCTTCAGATTTACTTTATAGAGAGGTTGGTTTCAGGAATTCAGAGAAAATGGGATAACGGAGGACTGAGGCGTCTTGAATCGATGAGAAAACGGACTCCTCAGATGGAGGACTCAAACGAAAGCAGAGTTACATGTTTTGTGGGCTATTGAGCGTAATATGAATCGTCTGATTTTGGCGTTAACTGACGTGTATGACCGTGGTCATTATAGTGACATCTCGCTTGCGAGGCAAGAACGGTACCGCTTCTACCACCGGTCCCCTCTAACCTGTCAGTTCATCTATGGGCACCGTTGGGGGAGGTCACACCCGCTCGTCGTCCTCTGACCTGACTGGGCTTCAGCGCTGTGTGAAGCCTGGTACAGGTGTGAGAAGTTACCATGTGTGCCTTAGTTATCTCGGTACCTCGGCCCTATAAACGTGGACTGTATAATTATGTACCATAACCAAACTGTATAGAGGAAAATACGGCGTGACGTGATTCAGTGAAGGTGGCACCCAGTCCCCGCCATTTAGGTTGAGGTCAAAGATCAGACACTGAGGTGCCAGGCCAGCATTTTGCCTGCTGCCGCCTGCCTACCTACCTCCCTCTTACATATGGGACTATAGAGGTCAACTTACCTCGCATCATAAGAGGGTTGCGCCTCCCAGCCACCGTTCACCACCTGTGTGCCACACATTAAGGATAACCAAACTAACTTATACATTAGTTCGCGCATTGTGAAACAGTGTTATGCTTAGTGACTTCACATCAGTGTTAGTGAGCTATGACCATGTGTAAAGTGGTATTTGTGGGTGTAGTGTAGTAACCAATGTGACAGCTTCTGGCATCCATAGTGCCCTGGTGCCCGTGAAGCCTACTCCCGGGCCCCAGCTCTGTGGCTCCCAGCTTCACGCTCCCCCCCCCCTACTTCGCTCCGCTGACGGTTGGCGCTTACCACACGTGTTAATGACTTCATGTGGTGTCTCACGTGACTACGGTGGTTATACTGGGCTGGTGGGAACAGGAATTTAACAAGTGACTTGGTGAATATTGTGTGAAACTCCTATCAATGTTACTCAAGGACACCGCTGGCCTACATATCACCTCTCTGCCCCAGTGTATAAGACCTAGATTCCATTTTAATCTAACCATGGCAGGAGTCGACTCCGGGCGGCGCTCTGCTGATGTTCCTGACGAAGGAAACGAAGGAGATGAGGACAGCCATGGCGACAATGAAGCTGGCTTTCAGAAGTTTAAGACTCGTCAGCAGAAATGCAAAATAAGGACCCAGGGAAGGAAGCAGCGTAGAGCCAATAGGTGCATCCCTCCCATTGCTCCCCGGGCTAACTACATGCGCCTTGCCTTCCCCAAGAACACAACCAATTTGATGAAGATTAAGTGGTTGAGCGCCGTGAATGAGGAATATTCCACGATTACGCTATATGTTGTCATGCCAGATAGCACCCTTCATTGATGGAAAGGTCGGCTCACTACATCTCATAAATCGAGATGAACCTGTCCGACCCAAAAAAATGAAGGAATACCTTGTCACCCACTTCCCCAAGGGTATTCCCCCCAGTGGCGCTGTCACTTTCGGACGTCCACAGAGCAAGAAGACTTTATAAGGATGGTGCACAACTTAGTAGGATCATCATTGTTTGTAAAAGGAAGGAACCACCTCCTGAGGAATACTGCTTCTTCAGCATGTATGGTACCCCTAGTAACATCAGTCGGTGGACTCCTCCCCCTGGTGATGTGCTACAACTGCTTCGGGGTCAATCATGTGGCGAAATACTGTCACAAGACTGTCATGGTCACGTTGACTGCTAGTCTGTTTAATTAATGATTCTTATTAAACTCCACGACTGCAAAACATGAGTGGGTTAGCAGCCCCTGAGAAGAAGTATTTTTCCCCATAGACGCTACACTTGTGTTCCCCCAATTTGGCCTGCCTTTGTGAAGACAGTTGTCAATGCGTTGCTTATTCCACTTTCTCCTGGGAAGCTCAATATTGAATTAGTCTGTGTAAATCAACTCAAGTAATTCGCCAGACCTTTGTCAACTGAGGGTCATTCTTGAATGAGTAACAGCTAGTTTGTTTGTAATTACTGTCATTGCGTGAGTAGCGATCGCTGGCAACTCAGGGGTATATAAACTGAGGGATCAGGCAGGGCGAGCGTCCCCTCCTGACGCCAGCCCTCTCCGTTTGCCTCCAGGTATGTTTATGTGTAGCCATTCAGTTTGATTCAGTCAATTGCAGTGAATATCAGTGTTCATCAGTGTTCATGCTTCAACAGTTGAGTTGTCATTTACCCAGTGTAAGAAGTAATATAACGTAAATATGTCTGTCGTTCCCAGACAAGAGATTTGTTGTGTTGTTCATACGTCCCCTCCTGACGCCAGCCCTCTCCGTTTGCCTCCAGATCCAATTGTGACTCTTGGATCACTCGACAACTGCCCCGGATGTAGTAAATACTCAGCAGGGATCAATATATGAGACAATGGCACCGATGCGGCCTGATTAATATGCTCCACTGCCTCGTAGTGCCCGACCCTGTATGATATATATGGACACAAAGTAGTGCCTTCAGCTGTATATTGTTATATTACTATTATTAATTATGTATAGTAAAGTATTACAGAACATGTATTAATTCTATGTAATATTCTATTTATTGTGCACCATATTATGTATATAAATTATCACATTTATACTTTATGTATTCAGCTTGTGAATGCTGGCATCTGTATAGGCCAGCGCGTAGTAATACATAGATAGATGTAGACGTAGTTAAGACTGAGTTCTGGTGGTGTGCCCACAGGCTTCCCGTGTCCGACTGTATCATCTCCCGTACGAGAATAGAACCTACTTTTAAAGACAACAAGTGTTTGTATATACCCTCAGTAATATAGAACATTCTTTGGGTATCTGGCAATACGCTAGATGGCGCAGTGATTATTTCTCAGTGAGATAACAGTGGACCAGGCCTTCCCCGGACTGTCTCGTCTTCAGTCTACTTCAGCTCCAGACAGCAAGACTACTACAAGCCTCTAGACTTAGTGTTGTGAAGTGCTATGCTGTGTACAGTGCTGTGCTGTGAAGTGAAGTGTTTTGTGAAGTGCTGTGCTGTGTATTTTACTCATAATTGTCTGTGCAAGTTGCGGTCAGATGACCAAGGGAGCAGCCCGACAGTACGTTCTCTCCCGTCTCTGGTCTGAGGGTGACTGAGGAACCCGCGCTCGACGCTGCCCACCGCTCCTACGTCTGGCAGCGCGCCAAGTCTCTCCCCTCCCGCCAGACACACACACACACACACGCATTCACCTTATATTTCTTGTGACTTACTGTAAACTTCTGTAATTCTGTGCATAGATTACGAGGGGCTGACCCGGTCTTTTGCACAGATAGAGTACAGAAGCAGTCGGCATGTCTCACAGGGATCATAACGATACCCTGGACGATGGGGTTACGAGTTTTAGTGTGGGAGACCTCTCCCCACCCACGATTACGCCCCACGCCCCCCACAGTGACAGTGCCCAATCACCCACAGAATCTCCTCGCTCGTCGCGAGCCAGCTCTCCTGCGATGCATGCGTCCACAGATCTCCTTCAACTGATAAAGTGGATGGAAACTTCTCGACGCCGGGACGATATTGCAAGGAGAGAAGAGGAAGAAATTAGGTACAAAGAGTCTGAAAGACGACGCCACAAAGAGGAACAAACACGCAGAGAACTCGAAGAGATACGTAGACGTGAGGATGACCTTAGAAGACAGGAGGATCAAGCCAGATTTGAAGCTTTGATTTCTCTGTTAGCCTCCCCACAACGTTCTACCGTACAAGATTCGTCTGCTACAACTGATGTTGATGCGACTAGAGGTACTGGTACCTCATTTTCCAGAGTCGGAACAACACCTCAAAAGGCTGCTGTACAGACGCCTCCCTCTCTGATGTCTGACGCTTCTTATCAGATGTTTCGGGAATGGCGTCGACGTTGGCAAGGACTACGCAACAATGGTTGACTTGTCCAGTTTATCACAGCCGAAACAAATGATCCAGCTTCGTATGTGCTTGTCCTTAGAGACACAACGTACTCTCGAGCACACACTTCAAGTGCCTCCTACGACAACTCTGACGGTAGAGGCCGTGCTCGACAAGTTGCAGGAACACGTCAAGGGACAGCGCAACGAAGCACTCAGGAGAAGACAACTCCTCCAATGTAAACAGCTTGATGGAGAGTCTTTTGACGCGTTTTTTGTAAGGCTCAAAAGGTGTTCAGAGGAAGTTGATGTTTGTCCCGGACATTCTCAAGTCTGTGAAGAAACACAACTTAAGACAATTATCTTAACGGGTGTCCGAGATGAAGAGCTAGTTCAGCGTCTCATTTCCCTCGACCCCACTTCCTCCCTTCAAGATGTTGTTACGAAATGTCGAGCGTACGAGGCCGCCAGGTGTGCGACTTCAGCTTTACGCTCACAACCTGACCAGGTGAGGGCAGTGTCTTCCTACAGAAAGGGTAAGAAGCAGCAAGGTAACCCCACTCCTCACCCTCCAGCTACACCTTCAGCAGCAGTTTTGTGTAACAGCTGTGCGAGACAGCATAATGCCTCCCAGTGCCCAGCTGCTGAAAGCGTGTGCAGAAGTTGCGACCGCCAGGGTCACTGGGCTTACACAGTCAAGTGCCCTGCTAGCAAAGTTCAGTGTAGACTTTGTGGTCGTGTGGGCCATTATGACAAATGTTGTCGTAAGAAGACACATAAAGGACACCACCAAGGATCCAAGAAGTCATCCTCAGGTAGTGCTGGCGCGCCCCCTCCTCCTGGCAAGCATCAAGACGCTGTGTCCAGTCGTTCCTGCCGTCGTGTACGTAGTTCCACAGACACGACGCCCCAGCACATCAATGTCGTCATTTCTTACGGTAACTCGTCATCCAGTCTTCAGATGTTACCTGACACCGGTGCTGACGTCTCAGTAATTGGTCCACAACATTTAGCAAGTTTGGGAATACCCCGGAGCAACCTACAGCCCCCTCCTCAGACAACGAAACTGACAGCTGATGGTTCCAAGATGGCTCCAGCTTTGGGATCTTTCTGGGCTACCCTTACCTTTGGTAAGCAGTCTTGCTCAGCCCGGATTGATGTTCATAATGGTATCCCGACTCCGCTCTTATCATATGGCCATTGTCAGGAGTTGGCCATTATTTCCAAGGAATTCCCTAAACCTATCTTAAAGGTCACCCATGTCAACAGGTTGAAGGAATTCCCTATCTCTACTAACACGTCCCCTTCTGACGCAAGAGCTTACCTTCTCAAGGAGTTTGCTGACGTGTTGGTTAATAAGAAATCTTTAGGATCCACACCACTCAAGCCGATGGTGGGTCCACCTATGAAGATTCATCTTAAGGATGGTGCTACACCTTTTGCCATCCACACCCCTCGTTTGATTCCTCACGCCTACAAGGAGCTAGTTAGACAAGAACTTGACTCCATGGTTGCTCAGGGAATCATCAAACCGGCCGGAGACGAACCTTCACCTTGGTGCCACCCTCTCGTCCCCGTCGCCAAACCTCGTGGTGGAGTACGGATCACCACCGATCTGTCAAAACTTAACCAGCAAGTTTCCCGTCCAGCCCACCCTTCACCCACACCCTTCGCAGCTGTTCGAAGTGTGGACCCGAAGGCGAAGTTTTTTACAACTATGGACGCCTTATGTGGTTATTGGCAGATCGAGTTGGCCGAAGAAGACCAACACTTGACTACATTCATCACACCATTTGGAAGATACCAGTATTGCAGAGGCCCCATGGGATTTGCCGCTACGGGCGATGCATTCTGTCAACGTGGTGACGCGGCCCTTCAAGGAGTCACGAATTGTGTCAAGGTGGTTGATGATATCTTACTCCACGACGAAGACTACTGTGCCCACCTCTCCCGGATATATGAAGTTCTCACCAGATGTCGAAAGTACGGGATTACCCTCAACGCTGACAAGTTTGTAGTCGCCGCTCCATCAGTGAACTTCTGTGGGTACACTCTCTCAGCATCAGGCATTGCAGCTGACCCGGAGAAAGTAAGTGGAATAAGGGATTTTCCAACCCCTGCCAACCTAACAGACCTCCGTTCTTTTTTAGGTCTGGTCAATCAGCTGGCTGAATTCACACCTGACATCTCTGCCGCAGCCCAGCCGTTACGCCCCCTGCTGAGCCCCAGGAGGACATTCCTGTGGACCCCAGATCATCAAGAGGCCTTCCAGCAAGTTAAGCAGGCCCTTGTGAGTCCACCTGTCCTCGCCTGTTACGACCCAGCCCTACCCACCGTCCTCCAGACTGACGCCTCCAGACTCTACGGCGTTGGTTACGCCCTTCTGCAGGACCATGGCGGTGGACAACTCCGCTTAATTCAGTGTGGATCCCGGTTCCTGATGGACACTGAGACCCGATATGCCACGATTGAGCTGGAGATGTTGGCTGTTGTCTGGGCGATGGCGAAGTGCCGTTTCTACCTGATAGGACTTCAGCACTTCACCCTCTTCACGGATCATCGCCCCCTTATACCTATAATCAATCACTACTCTTTGGATGCAGTAGAAAATCCTCGCCTTCAACGTCTGAAAGAGAAGCTCTCGCCTTATCTCTTCACGGCTGTGTGGCGTGCGGGTAAGCTGTTGTGCATCCCGGATGCCCTGTCCCGCCCCCGTCAGTCGCCCCACCCCAGAGGACGAGATGTTGTGTTCTACAGCTGCTGCATCCCTCAAGTCAGTGGTTTCATTGAAGGCCGTCTTCACATCAGAAGAGTCTACAGCACCGGATGCAGACAAGACCCTTGAAGATCTCCGCACCGCAGCCCGGGCCGACCCTTCCTACATCCGGCTCGTCGACTGTGTGTCTCAGGGATTTCCATCTAACCGATACGACCTTCATGAATCGCTACTCCCGTACTGGAAAATACGCGAGGACCTCTATTGTGACGGAGACCTCGTCTTGTATGGTCCACGAGTAGTTATTCCTGCTGCCCTACGCCGCCGTACCTTGGCCCGCCTTCACGACAGCCATCGAGGAGTGGAGGCCACCAAGCGACGGGCGAAGCAGACTGTATTTTGGCCCGGAATCAACGCGGACATTGCAAGTACCGTCCGTGCCTGTGAACCGTGCCAGATTCTGCAACCTAGCCAGCAACAGGAACCTTTAATGTGCGACGATAACCCTTCAAGACCCTTCGAGTCTGTGTCGGCCGATTTCTTTGCAGTAGCAGGGAAGTCCTTCCTCGTCATTGCCGACCGACTGTCTGGATGGCCTGTTGTCGTCCCCTGTGGTAGTGATACAACGGCTACTGCTACCATCCGGAGCTTCAGGCATTACTTCAGAGAAGTTGGTGTTCCCCTCCGCCTCAGGACTGATGGAGGACCCCAGTTCACCAGCCACGAGTTCCGGGACTTCATGAACCGTTGGGGAGTCCGTCATGTCGTGACCTCGCCCCACTACCCCCAGGCGAATGGACACGCTGAAGCCGCAGTCAAGACTGTGAAACACCTGATCCTTAAGGTGTCACCCTCAGGAAATATCGACTGCGAGGACTTCGATCGAGGTTTGTTGGAGTTACGCAACACCCCGAACTTCACCGGACGTTCCCCAGCCCAGGTTCTATACGGACATCATCTCAGGTCTTGTGTTCCTGCCCACCCGAAGTCTTTTTCTCAAGAGTGGCAGGCCAAGACTGAAGAATGTGACCGCCGTGCAGCAGAACGAGCCGCAGATGTCGCTGCTCGGTACGACTGTCATGCCCGCCCCCTTCCCAGGTTGAGTATCGGCCAGCAGATCAGGATTCAAGATCCGGTATCTCACCGCTGGGACAAGGTTGGGGTTGTCATGGGTATTGGCCGGTCCAGGGACTACCAAGTGCGTCTTCCTAGTGGTAGAGTATGGTGGAGGAACCGTCGTTTCCTCCGACCTGTGGAGCTGCCTAGTGTTGACCCCTCCCCAGTTGAGTCCCCTAATGTTGATGTCTCTAAAGTAAATCCATCCCCACCTTGTGTTTCTGCCCCAGTACTCCGCAGGTCCGAGCGACTCAGAAACAGAAGGTCCGCTCAAGATGAAACTATGAGCGTATAGGGGGGAGGGAGGTGTATGATATATATGGACACAAAGTAGTGCCTTCAGCTGTATATTGTTATATTACTATTATTAATTATGTATAGTAAAGTATTACAGAACATGTATTAATTCTATGTAATATTCTATTTATTGTGCACCATATTATGTATATAAATTATCACATTTATACTTTATGTATTCAGCTTGTGAATGCTGGCATCTGTATAGGCCAGCGCGTAGTAATACATAGATAGATGTAGACGTAGTTAAGACTGAGTTCTGGTGGTGTGCCCACAGGCTTCCCGTGTCCGACTGTATCATCTCCCGTACGAGAATAGAACCTACTTTTAAAGACAACAAGTGTTTGTATATACCCTCAGTAATATAGAACATTCTTTGGGTATCTGGCAATACGCTAGAGACCCCAGACTCGCCATGTGTCTGGCTACCACCAACCATAACAGCGGTCGTGAGCCCCAGTGAGCTCCCCTGGGTTACTCCCTGGAAGTTATATGTCATCAGAGTATGTTGTAACATGTATGTTGGGGATACTTAGTTGGAATTAATTATCCCATGTTGGGTAGTGGACCCATGTGTCTGCTGGTTTCAGTATTAACGTGTATGTAAGGTGTGAGAAGTAAAGTAATCTACAAGGAGTTGCCATGTACTATGTCTTGTGAGTAGGGCCAAGGAACTGGTCCTGCTAGATAATGTAAAGTAACACCAGTAAGGTTGTGTGCAGTAAGAGTGTAAGATCTGAATAATTGCTGTTGAGTAAAAATAAGAAAATAAGTAAATATGAAAATAAGTAAAGAAGAAAGTACTGAGTCTGCAATAAGCCCAGGAGTTGAGCCTGGTAGTTATATGTTAATACTATCTCTTTTTCCCTTTGATTTCATATTAATAAACTTGTTCTTAGAGTATTTTAGGAGTATTCATTTCTCCCACAGTATTTTACCTTTATTTCCGTCCAAGTGACTTGATACCAGAATTACCATACCCATGTGCCTTGACCCTCGTCCATGCTACCAAAAGAATGTCCATGCTACCAAAAGGAACTAGGGTTATGCAATAACCAATGAAGTAAGCAAAAGGAACATATGAAGGAACTGAGTAAGAGTAAGAAAAGAACAAGAGAAGTAAGTAAGATAAGGGTGGTGCAGGTGTTGGAAAACATGCACCCTTACAAGACAGCCACCTGCAGCATCTGCGCAGGAATGCATAGCACGAGGAGCTGCCCCACCAAGGAAGCTGCCTCTCGGGAGGGGAGAGAGCAGGCCCCCCCACCTGCGAGGCAGTGTCCCAGGTGCAGGAAGGAGGGTGTGACGGCCTGGCACCCAGGTTGTCATGGGAGGCCGCTTCCACCCACAATAGCGGTCCCACTCAGTGATGCCAACGCGGCCGGATCGCTTCCACCACCTGAAGTCAACAGGCACAGTGACTCCCCTTCGATAGTCAATGTTGGTCAGGTTAAAGCCTGCCAAGTAAGTGTACCAGTGAACAATGGCAGTGATAATGTCAGTGGAGCTTCTGAAGGAGCTGGTGCCTCCTCTCATAATGATGTGAACTTGAGGGTGAGTAGCCAGAGCGAGACCTATAGTGATGATAGCATGAATGGGAAGAATGAGCCCCAGACTGCCAGCGTGGTCTCTTTAATAACCCCAGGTCTAAAAACTGTCCATGGCCCTGTACTTCTTCCAATATTTACGGAGGAGGAACTCGCGGGACTAATGGAGGAACCTGTGTATAGAAATCCTACTGGAAAAAGGGCCGTGAGGCGCATTATCAAGAACTCCAGGGGTGAAGAATTTGAAATGGTTAACTTATTGTTTAAGTTGATCTATGAAGCCAACGCGCAACTCTCTATGCTAAGTTCAAGGTGGAACGAGTAACACGAACGCTTACAGTATGTTCATTTAATGGAACATCCGGAGTGTTAACCGCCGAATTAATGACCTACAATGGTTTGTTAAAGTTTTTAACATTGATGCAATTGGTTTACAAGAACCTTACACGTCCAGCACCCAGAAGAAAGCTGCACCCAGGATAGTTGTGTTTACAATAGTGGAGCAGGAAGTGGCCTGCTCACTTATGTAAAGAATGGTCTGGTCTGTAAATGGATCAAAACTCACAATGATGAAAGTATTCACTATCAACAATTTACAGTAAAGACAGCAAACAGTCAATTTTCGCTGTGTAACATCTATGTTCGGTGTAGTGAGCTGCGAGCAGACGTGTTCCCAAAGCCATCAGGTAACAATGCTATGCTGTGTATGGGTGACTTTAACTCTCGTCACACTGTCCTCGGTGATGTCCAGTGTAACTCTAATGGGAGGGTGTTCGTGAATTACATCAATAATCATAATATCACTGTATACGACACAGACAAAGTGACACATCTGATGGGGGGCAGACTTGATTATGTGATTGGGTATAACCTAGTAGACAGTAATGTCAAGGCTAAGGTCATCTCAGACCACCTAGTCAGTGATCATTATGCAATACTTACTGAATACACTGTTGCTGATGTCAAGTGTGAACCCCATCCTCAGCTCAGAATGAACATCCCAGATAATCTTAAACTGCACTTCAAGGCCTACATCCACAGATGGTATGCTGGATATACACCTGGGTCAGTGAATGAATTTTGCTGTGATCTTGTAAATGTCATTACCACATATTATACCACCTGGGTTAAGCCAAGGAGGAAGGGGGGCAGCACTAAACCACCTCTGTGGACACATGACCCCATCCTCACCAAAGAAGGAGAGAAGGTAGAACAGCTTGCCAACACTTATGAGCAAAATAAAACTAGTGATAACCTCTTCATTCCTCAAAGCTAACCTAGTCTGTACCCACCCCTGAAGATGTGAATTACACGAAAGCGCTTGGGAACTTCGTGTTTTCTTCTTTCCTTGTGGTTATCAGCATATACCTAGATCACGCGCACCTACAGTGATTTACTTGCATATATATATATATATATATATATATATATATATATATATATATATATATATATATATATATATATATATATATATATATATATATATATATATATATATATATGTATATCTTTACCATGGTCCAGCAGGACGTATTAATGTTAGGTAATGTTATTGGGTTGCAGGAGCCAGGTATAAATCACTGACAAGTGGTGTGAATTGTGACGAGGTTAGTGGTTAGTGGGGCAAGTGTATCAGATAAGTCGTCAGTGGAGTCCAGATATGATATGAGGGCCTGGGCTGCCACCATTTATGAGGGCCTCTGTGTGCCAGTAACAATTCCTTTTACTCTCATACTTATTACCATTGGTAGCGTGACGAAAGGAGGCTCGTGGGTAGATGTAATGATAGTATCAAGCAATAGGGAAGAAATAACGGTAAATGCTGTAGGTAAATAATAGACACAATATACAAATACAAAATTTATTTAAACATTAATATGAAATTAGGAGAAAGAATTTATTTGTACCAACAGACGAAATCTAGTACTAGGCCCTCAGGCTCAACATACTCACACCACTACTGGGTGGACATACTCAATAACACTTCCAACCCTACTGGGTGGACATACTCAATAACACACAACTCTTATAGTCACTTAGCACCATAAAGACCAGGGCAACTGCCACTACAACACTCAGTCGTCAGGGGCGATACTCAAGCAACAGCCATGGGGTCCAGCCACCATGGAGTACTTTCCGACGAACTCTGGAGATCCCAGTGGATTAACCCCACCACACAAATAGCCCTACTGAGTTAGACACTCATCCACCAATGATGGGGCTGGTAGTGGTGTGTGGCTTGGTGATCCGGGGTCACCTCGCGGGCCGAGCGTTAGGGCCAGACGAGCCAGCTATGGGGGCTATAGGTAGTCTGAAGTGTCTGACGGCCGGGTCTCACGAAGGTAACTGATCCTACTGGACCTCGGACATCTCCCCAGTCATGGTGGATACAACATCCACGCTACAGACACGGCCTAGGCTGCGTTAGGGACCTGTATGGATGAAGGGACGGGCACTTACTAGCGGTAACAACAACATCACGTTTCAGGGGACGTTAAAGACGTAAATATGACTTCACTCAGAGCATATCAACTACGTTACTGTAACACTTGCACAATCAACTATTAATTGGGTCAAATCACTTAAAGAAGGACGAATTACCACACAGAGTGGAATGGCATACCTGTATGGGTGAAGGGACGGGCACTTACTAACGGTAGAAATGCCCGCGGCACCCACTCAAAATAGGCCAGGGAGTCCACCTACTTCTATTCCGATGAATTAATTTACTGTACACTCTGACGTTGAAACTGAGACTATGAACTCAGTTTCATTCCCTACTATTATCTTCACTAACAATGCTCTGACTCAGCTATCAAAAGCAAAATTAAATTGATTACAAAGGGTTGGATGGCAACAGGTCCCAACATACAGCGTCTGCTACGAAATCCGCGGATTATATTCAAAGTTCCCTACAAACAAAGACGGGGAAACAGAGAAAACGGGGGACGTTTCCACTGGGGGACTCAGAAGGTTTTGTGGACGTTTGAGCGTAATATGAATCCTTAAGGTTTTCAGGTTAGCCATTATCACGATCATGACACCCCTGGTGAGGATGGCAAAACCTATGACACCTTAAGATTATTGATTGAGGTCCCTAACCATCCACTGCTTGACCTGTATCAAATGAGCCTCACACAAGGTATTCTGCCAAAGACATGGACTCAAGGAAACATAGTACCAATCCCTAAAGCTAACTCTCCAAACTTCAGGCCAATTTCACTCACATCCTGTATGTGTAAAGTCATTGAAAGAGTTGTTCTCAACCATCTCATGTTTCAAGTCAAAGAAAAACTGGTCCCTAATCTGTATGGTTTATGCCCGGGCGAAGCACACAGACAAGCTTTGCAGAATATTTTGTTCCCTGGAAGGATAAGACACAATTCAGCCTTTGGTGTAGCTAATTTTGGCATTCAAGGTAACTTGACATGGATAAAGGGTTATCTGTCCAACAGTTATGCCAATGTTCTGTTTAGGTGTAATGACCACGGTCATATACGACGGTTAACGTATAATTAGACGATTCATATTACGCTCAATAGCCCACAAAACATGTAGCTATGCCTTCTTTATTGATTCCCCTTGACTGAGGCATCCGTTTTCTCATCGCGCCAAGAGGCCTGAGACCTCCGTTTTCCCATTTTCTCTGACTTCCTGAAACCAACCTCTCTATAAAGTGAATTTGAATATGAGAGAGGACACCATTGTTTTGAGTCAACTTAGAGTCTGATTACAGTTAAATCATACAAGATCCTTTGTGAATGATGTTGAAAGCTTTAACTGTCTTTATTGTTAGTAACACTGGTTAGGTAAGTGAGTGTTGAGTCTGCCAGTACAAATGGCATCCCATGATATTGTCCCTGGGGATCGCCATGAATTTCCAATTGCTACTGAAGTTAGATTATTTTGTTGCCCAAACATCAGAGAATCTGATGCTTGTAGTTTAGTTAGTGACAGTTGTCTATTTAAGAAAGTCATTAATCCCCTGAACTATTCTGTCAACCTGTATAATCTCCAAAATCTAACGTTAGTATCCCTGTGAATAGTCCCTCCTTTGTAGCTTCGCTGATTTTGCAAAACTAGTGTTAACAGTGTGTGTAATTCCACTTTTTCCTGGCAAGCTCAATCTCTGATTAGATTATATGAATAGACGTAGGAAATTCGCAGGACCAGTGGTAATTGGGTGTCATTGTTAAATGTACAGCAACTGAGTTGAATGTAATTTCTGTCATTGCGTGATTAGCCTTTCTGGCATGTATTCTGCACAGGCCTGAGTTGCCAGTTAGCCTTATATAAGCTCGTGCGCGAGGAGAGCGTCACTTCTCTGACGATTCTCCATCATTATCTCAGGTATGTGTACGATTCTCCACCCGCCATATTGAGTCAGTTTAACTCAGTAAATTTTTTGAATATCAGTGTTCATGTACTACCCCTATGTAGAGTCACCCAAAAAAGTCCTGTCGCCTTTCATCCTCAACCACGAACCCCGAGATTCAGACTCGTGAACCCGAAGCAGTAGACACTGATATATAATTTATTCTGTCCATAAATGCTTCGGATTCAAGAGTCTGAATCTCGGGGTTCATGGCTCAGGGTGACAGGCGACAGGACTTCTTTGGGTGACTGTACACTGTATCTTGCTATGAATAACGGTTCATATGCCCACTCAGTCCTTTAGAAAACACACACACAAAAAAACTTTCTTTGAGACAGCCGGCTTGTGTTGTTTTTTTTAACTATTATTTACTTATGTGCTTGTAGTGGATTTCTCCCCTACAAACGCTGTTTGTCGCTGAGTAGCCGACCCCACCAATTCCCCAGTGTATGCCTCGTGGTCTAGGTCAACCAGCGCCGCCATACATCACGGAGCGGGGGTCAACTACTAAGCCACGCCTACCCCCGCTATTTAAGACCTGACCTCATGGTGACCTGCCTCTTTTCTACCTACAGCCGCAGCCAGCAACACCACTTCCTCCTCCGCCGCTGCCTGGCCCTCGCTCTTCCTCCGCCTACCGGGCGGTCCTCGCTCCCGCCGGCGAGCATGGCGACCACAGGCTGGTCCTCCTCTGAGCACCCTCACCAACCAGCTCTCTCTACATCACGTTTGTAACCATGCTGCCTTCCCAGCACCAAGCTGCATTGTACATCCAATACAACATGTATATAGAGAGCACATTGTGAGTTTCCTTTTTCCATCCCATCCTGAGTGTGAACCAAACATCTTGAACCCCACATGCTATTTTCCAGTTCTCCTCAACGAATATATCTATGTGCTATCACTGTGTACACTGTATCTCCGTATGGATGGTAGATCATAGGCACAATTTCAGTCCTTGAGAAAGCACACACATACAATATATTTTTTTCCTTTGTGTCACCAATAATACGACTTGGTTAATGAAGGCAGTGGTGCCTGATTGCTTACCCCAATTTGTTCTTCACTTCGAATCACCGATCTGTATTTCAAGAAAAGTTGAATGATGTTTTAAAACTGAGACGTGTTTTTGATTCGTTTTTTATCAAAGATTTCAAAAATAAACTTTGTTTTTCTCTAGCACGTCACACTTTATTACCAATAAGACAAGATAATATAACTTATACAAATACAAATGCAACATACAAATATGACAAGATAGTACAAATAAAACAATTCAGTAGGCTTCAAAGTTAACTAAGCCTACAGATTATTGTCATTAAGGCTATTTGTCTGCAAATACAGAAATAAATTATATACAATGAATATGTATGAACATAATATTAGGTTTCTAGGATGGGTGAAATTTTTTTTTTCGATTTTCTGTCAATCTTTTCACTGAGATAATCTCTCTTCAGCATCCAGCAGTAGTCTGCCATCATGTTCACATTCCTCCTTCCTTGACACCTCTTTTCCATTTCCCTAATGTCCTGGTGAAATCTTTCGCCTTGCTCTTCACTTAAACTACCTAAATTTTCAGGAAAATACTCAAGATGGGAATGTAGGGAATGCACCTTTACACTCATATTGCAACCCATGTTTTTAAAGTTATTCAACATACCGTCAACAATGTTTTGATAGTTTAGATCTTTTCTATTACCTAAAAGAATATACACAACATTCTTGAAACATTGCGATGTTCTTATTACCACCATGCTATTGTACTATTCTAGATGATACTAAATGTTACATGATACTTCCTTGAGATAAATGTATAGTATATAATTTATCAGGTGCCTCAAAGAGAGCTCAGGTTCTCAACTGGCTCAGCCATGTTAATATTGTTATTATTACCCACTCTGTATCTGTGTTTTTCTGGCTAAACAAACTGTTTCAATTCAATTCAATTCAATTCAATTCAATTCAACATTAACTTTCGGATTTGAGGGCCCACGAAAATGCCAGCTTTGATTTTTTTCATGTGTGACTGATGGAAATTCCCTGCATATGTATCGGAAACAATCACTTTCATTATCTAGGGCTTTTACAAATTGTTTCAATAACCCTAAATTAATATGCAGAGGAGGCAACAGCACTTTCTTAGGGTCAATCAATGGTTCATGTAGAATAGTTTTTGAACCTGGCACAAGAGCCTGTCTAGGTGGCCAGTGTTTTTTGTCCCAATGTTCACGTCTTGCTCTGCTGTCCCGCTCACACAAAAAACATGGCATTTTCGTGTATCCACTATGTTGACCAAGCAACAAAGCAATGACTTTGAAAACTCCACCAACCAACCAACCACGATCTTTATAATAAACTTTCTCTTGAAGTATCTACAAATTTTCATAAGTTTCCTTAAGATGAACAGAGTGAGCCACAGGAATTGATGGAAATACATTTCCATTATGAAGTAAAACTCCCTTGAGACTTGTTTTTGAAAAATCAATGAACAACCTTAATTCAGTAGCTGTATAGGTAATGCAAATATAGTTAATTAAAGCAGACACATTACTACAATAAACCAAGGAGCCTTCCTCTGAAAAAAATGAACTAGTTCTTGTTCACGTTGCCTATACCATGAAAAATATGTCCCTTTGACCAGCAAATTCTTTTATTTCAACCTAGATCCTAAAAGTTCAGCAGACTCCTTTGGTAAATTCAAATCCCTAACCAGATTGTTAAGTTCACTGTGGGTAAACACCTCCGGTACATCACTAATATCTTTAGGTTGATAAACATCACTTCCGTTACCTGACGATGAATAACGGTCAGATTCTGATGACACGGACACATCTGGCGGAATGGGGACTGGAACCTCAGGACCATGTGGCACTGGTCTCATGGCAGATGGAATGTTGGGATAAATGATTCCTTGTTTATTTATATTTTTTGCATTATATCCCTCTATCTTCACAAAGCAAAAATAAGAGTCATCACCATGATTTTTAGGCTCCCGCCATACCATAGGGACTCCAAATGGCATAACTTTTTTCTTACCATATTTCCACAGTCTTAAACCTTCAACACAAGTGCGACATACTTTACGTGGAGCCCATGATTTATCAAAATCACCTATTGTCACTCCAAAGTAGGCAAAATGTGCATTTTTCACGAGTGCGGTTATTTTTTGTCGTTGGTTATGCACAACAAAGTACCCACATATGTAGCATGAATACGTTTGGATTGTTCAAACATCATCGAGAAGACATATTTACAACAGGAATAGTATCTTAGTAGAGCAAAACAAAGAGATTTAACACTACAGCTGCTGATGCGACACTGAACAATGGCCTGTAATGGACGTCTCCCCTACAACTGCGTAGCTGCATGCCACCTGCTACGTCTTCCCTAGCAACCAAACGAGCGGCCCAGGGGGGGGCGTCACCAGATGCCACAGTATCCTAGCAACTGAGTCAAAAGACCGGCTACTTCCCGGGGTTTCCCAGGTTGACTCAAGGATGACTCACGGCTGCTGGGTATATAAGCTCTGTCTCTCCATTGAGATTCATTCTGGCCTTTCTTCTTGAACAGGCAACACTTCCTCCTCCGCCGCTGCCTGGCGGCCCTCGCTTCTCCTCCGCCTGCCTGGCGGTCCTCGCTCCCGCCGGCGAGCATGGCGACCCACCAGCTGTCCTTCTCTGAGCGTCCTCACCAACCAGCTCTCTTATTCTGCTCTGGGTTCCTGAACACGCACCACCTCCTCCAAGCAAGCTCCTCGCTGTCCCGTTCTCATTCAACCTGGAGGCCAGCAACAGGCAACATCTTCCCTAACGAAGCTCCTGCACATCTACCTCCTTCAACACGCTACTCACCGAACGTGTCTACTGAGCAGCTCCTCACCACACGGCACCTCCAGCACCAGACTGTCTACCATATAACTTATATTATATAAGAAAACCACCTTAGAGTTTCCATCCATCCTGAGTGCTAGACACATAATATCACGAAACCCTACAGGCCTTTGCCTCAAGGATTCCATTTGTCAATACACCTTGTGTGATAGACGAAAACTGAAGCCATATCTGAAATCAACATTAAAAACAGGGTAGGGAACACATATTAGTTTGAAAACATCAAAAAGCATGCAGACCGATGGAATTATTAAACAACCTCCTCCGTGGTCACTGTTGTCACTATGGACTGTCTTAACTAAAGGCACAATACTACACTCTCTGATCTGCCTTTGGATGGTCAATCACATCCATGAACTCAACTCACTAAAAAACTTTCCGGATAAATATTTTTTGTCCTGATATCAACCAATTCAAGGCCGTGGGAGTATACTGTGTGCCGAGACAGTGCAGGTAAACATCAATGGTAAACAGGAAGGCAATTTGACCAAGGATAACTGTCAGCTGCTTATTTCCGGGATGGTCATTTATTTAGGCTTACTCTTGGTCTCTAATCAGTAATAATTTTGTCTACTTTTACTTTTATTCACTTCGCCACTGATCGGCTCGTCAGCCGCTGGGGCGGTCGGTCACGTCTGATACGCACTGTTGGCAAATACTGGGCATGTACTGGCTCCTGAATATATCGGAACCTGCTCCAGTGTTGGTCAAGTCTGGTCTTGAATGAGCTCACACTCGGTGCCATCACAACACTCTCTGGCAGATTGTTTCAAGAGTTCACAACTCTCCTCCGAAAAAATTTGCCCTCACAGTTTTCTGGAGATGTGGCTTCTTCAACCTTGAGCTGTGACCCCTTGTTGGGCGGACGTCTGCCAGCTCCAGGTATGTACACTCGATCGAGTAGTGCCCCATGAGATGTTTATACACTTCAAATAGCGACGCCCGTCTGTAGTATAAGCTAGGCAGTTGCAGGCGCTCTATCTCTGTGGGTAGCTAAGGTTCCGTAGAGCAGGCACCAGTCTGGTGGCCCTCTTGTACAACAATTCAACAACACCTACTATATCGGGTTGATGTACCTTCAGTAGTGTTTCAAACTCAGGTCTCTTATAAAGGAACGTGTCGGTATTAGTGTACATGACTTTGAAGTCGGAATTTGTTCTTGGCAACGTTTCTGACCTTGGTAGTGACTCCGAACCCCCTCCATTCACAGCAGCTGCCTCGTTTACTAACTCCATTGTATTTTGTGGGGTGTGGTCAGAGGTGACATTGCTTACTTTGCTTTTTCTCCTCCTCCTGGTTGGGAGGTGGAGCAGGAGGGGAGTGTCCCACTGCCCCCTGGTCCTGTATTGGTACACTTGCCTCCACTACATCCCCTTTGTATATAACCCATGCACGTCTGTCCATGCTCCTCATCGAATCCTCACTCTTCTGCTTTAAAAGCTTTAGGAGTTCTTTGTGCTGTTCCCTCTGTATTACCGTGTGATCTGGGTTTATGAATATTCCCAGAAATGCATCGCTCCTTGCTAAGTTGTTTGCATGCTGAATAACTTTCCAAGTACTGGGCATGCACTGGCTCCTGAATGTATCTGAAACCAGTTCATGCCCGGTACTTGCCAATAGTGCGTAAAAGACGTGATCGACCGTCCATGCGGCTAATGAGCCGAACAGTGGGTAATTTTGAAACCCAGTTGTCATCGACCCATGACGGGGCCTGGGGGGGGCGAAAAAGAAGAGCAAAAATAAATTAAAAATAGAAAAGAAAAATACTTTATTATTCTACACCACGAAGATGCCGGAAAACCAGCTTTTTTAAAGTGAGATAGATTGTAAGAGTATGGAAACACAGAAGAAGGCAGAGCATTCCACAGTTTAGCTGTGTGAGGAAAGAAGGATGTACTATAACGGGTTATTCAAGTGTAACCGGCATCCACACAGAAACGGTGGGCACCGCGGGCAAGACGAGTATTACGAGCCCACGGCCTTGCCTATGGTACACAAGATGCCAAATCCACCAAACATTGCCCGTTAAAGTATCTGTAAAAGAGAGAGAGTGAAGCAACATTGCGACGAAGAGAAATAGAAGAGAGATTGTCGACTAAAGGAGGAGAGTTAATAAGACGAAATGCCTTTGATTCCACCCTATCTAACAGTTGGACAGAAGAAGAACCATCCCAGATATGAGAGCAGTACTCCAAGTTAGGACGAATGAATCCCTTATAAACTTGAAGCAAATTCTCAGGAGTGAAGTAGCTACGGCATCTGTATAGCATTCCTAGCTTTCGGAGGCAGCTTTAGCAATGTTGAGGGTGTGTGGCTTCCATGACATATTAGAGAAAATGGTGAGGCCTAGCATATCTATTTTAGAATTTGGCAGAATAAATGTGTCCTGAAATGTAATTGGTGGGAGAACATCTAATTTGGAAAGTGTAATTAGTAAATACTGAGTTTAATTAATATTGAATTTAACCAAGTTTCTAGCTCTCCATTCGGAGATGCAGTACAGATCAGCATTGATAGATGAAATGATATCAGCTCTAGAAACAAATCTAGTTTGAGAATTAGGGGGAAGGGAAAAATGTGAAGGAGAGTGAAGTGTAGAATCATCAGCATAATAATTGATATAATTAGTCATAGTGTGAAGTAAATCATTGATAAAAAGAAGGAAGAGAGTAGGTGAAAGAACAGAACCCTGTTGGACACAACTATTGGTAGAGAAAGAGCGTGAGAGAGATCGATCCCTCGACAACAACTGCCATGGATCGGTTCTCAAGGAAGCTAGAGATGAGAAAACAAAGTGGAGAAGAGAAACCATAAGAGGGATGTCTAGAAAGCAAAGACTTGTGCCATACCCTGTCAAATGCTTTGGAGATGTCGAGGGCCACGACGAAAGTTTCCCCATAATCCCTAAGAGAGGATGACCAAAGATGGGTGCAGTAGGAGAGCAGATCACCAGTAGATCTCGCCTGGCGAAAGCCATACTGTTGATCCGACAAAAGAGAAAAGCGTTCAAGATGACGGAGAAAATGGGAGTTCAAGATATTTTCGAAAATCTTAGAGAGGGATGAAGCTAGGGCAATGGGTCGATAGTTAGAGGGATTAGAATGGTCACCCTTCTTCGGGGTGGGCTGAACCAAGGCATGCTTCCAAGAAGAAGGAAAAGTTTGGGTTTTGAGGCAGAGGCGAAAGAGGCGAGCAAGCACAGAGGTCTACTACCAGGTAGTAGGCTGTAGGTAGTTGGCAGCTACCAAACAGGGAGGTACTTCTGTCATGGTCACGTTGACTTTTAGTCTGTTTTAACACTAATGATTCTTATTATACTCCACGAACGCAAAACATGAGTGGGATAGCCATCCCTAAGAAGAGACATGTTTTTCCCCATCGAAGTTTATACTCATGATCCCTCCCAGTAAGTCCCGCCTTCGATCACAGTTGTCAATAAGTTTTTTCCACTCTCTACTGGCAAGCTCAATCTTGAATTAGTCTTTGTATATCAACTCAAGTAATTAGCCAGACCTTTGTCAACTGAGGGTCATCTTTGGATGAGTAACAGTTGGGTTGTTTGTAATTTCTGTCATTGCGTGAGTAGCGATCGCTGGCAACTCACGAGTATATACACCACTGCGGAGAGGGAGAGAGCGTCCCTTGACGTCCTCTCCCGTTTGCTTCCCAGGTATGTAACAGTGTTCCCTAGCCATTCAGTTAGATTTAGTCATTGTAATGAATATCAGTGTTCATCACTGTTCATGCTTTAACAGTGGAAGTGTCATTCACCCAGTGTAAGAAGTAATATAAAGTAAATGTCGTCTGACGTTGCCAGACGAGAGATTTGTTGTGATGGTGTCCCAGTCCCTCCTCCCTCTCTCCTCACGTCAACTTCTTGTCCTACAGGTTCCAGGGTGTCGTCTGAACACCCCATCGGCTGCTGAGCCGGTGGGTAACCAGCAAGGATCAATATATGCATTGATGTCGGTGATTCAACACGATTGAGACGGCAGGTCCGCCTCGTGAGCTAGACCCCAGACTCGCCATGTGTCTGGCTACCACTGATCACAGCAACGGTCGTGAGCCCCAGTGTCCTACCCTGGGATGCTCCCTGGAAGTTATAGCCCACAGTGTTTGATGTATATGCTTGGGGATAATTAATTGGAAATAGTTATCCCATGTTGGGTAGTGGACCCATGTATTTGTTGGTTTCAGTATTAACGTGTTGTATGTTGTGAGGGCATCTCATATGCACTACCAACAGTCTGTGAAATACCATAAGTAAGTTGTCTTGTAACTGTACTGTAATACCACGTACCACCAGTAGGTATGAGAAGTAAAGTAATCTGCAAGGAGTTGTCATGTAACTGTGTATTGTGAGTAGGGCCAAGGAACTGGTCCTGCTATGTAATGTAATGTAATGTAATGTAACACCAGTAAGGTTGTGTGTAATAAGAAAATACTGAGTCTGCAGTTGAGTAAGCGAGAAGTTGCACCTTGAAGTTATATGTTAATAATATCTCTTTTTCCCTTTGATTTTATATTAATAAACCTGTTCTTAGAGTATTTTAGGAGTATTCATTTTCCTCACAGTAGTTCACCTTTATTTCCGTCCAAGTGACCCTGATATCAGAATTACAATACCCATGTGCCTTAGACTCTCGACATGCAACCAAAAAGAACTAAGGTTATGCAGTAACCATTGAAGTAAGTAGAAAGAACCATTGAATTAATTTTATATTTTGTATTTTGTATTATAAATTTTATTTACTATGAATTATTATTTACATTTTCGCCCCCCAGGCCCCGATGTGGGTCAGTGACCTGTGCCCGGGTGGGCTAATACTTGTTTAAAAAAAAAAAGGACGAGTGGAGATTATAGGTAAGTGCATAGGTTCAGTAGGAGGAGCAGGGGTAGGAGGGATAGAGTTGGAATCGTCTAAGGTGGAGTTAGAGGAGAATAAGGTGCCAAAGAGATTGGCTTTGTCAGGGGGAGAGTTGGCTATAGAGTTATCAGGTCGGAAGAGAGGAAGAAAAGAGGGAGTGCAAAAGAAATAACAGATGTTTTTGGTTAAAGACCAAAATTATTTACTAAAAGAAGAGTTAGTCAGGACAGCGGTCTTTCTTTTTATGGGATTCCGTTTGGCCCTACGAAGAATAGCCTTACAACGATTCCTAGAAGTAATGAAAGAGGTGTGGGTGATAGGAGGAGATAGTTTCATAGCTTCATATGCCCTATCTCTCTCCCTACATGCAAGAGAACAGGAGCGATCAAGCCATGAATGTAATGTGAAAGTTTTGGTCGAAGATGGGATAAATGCACTCATACCGCCCTGTATAACCCCAGCACATATCGAGGCGTCCCGACTGGAAAGACAACATTCATCTCAAAGAAAGTCGGTGAAGAATTTTCGCAGGGATTGAGAGCTTACCCTCCGATAGTGCCATAGTTGACGTTTTGAGGGGGTGGGGGAGGTGGTCGTGCCCAGTTTGATTTAATAGAAATAAAAGTGTGATCAGAAGACCCTATTGAGTAAGAATAGAGTGAGGGGTTAGAGGTAAAAAAAAATCAAGAATGTTAGTAAGTTGATCGTGTAGGGTGTTTGATTATTTGTTCCAGATCATTAAGTAAGGAAAAAGAGAGTGCCTCAGCTCCAACTGGGTCATCCCTTGCAGAGCCAAGCCACTCTCTATCATGTACAGTCTCGTTCAAGATTCTTCAAACACTGCTGGAAACAGCTGGCAAATCAAGGCCGTTTGTTTACTATAGTATGTAGTAAAAATAATGAATGAATGCAAAAGGTTATCGGTGATTGGTTACTTAGTTCCCCGTTTCTTAATTAATGGCTGGGCTTTGTTGTTTCGTATTATATTATAATACATACTATAGTAAGCAAATGGCCTTGAGTTGCTAGCTGTCTCCAGCAATGTTCTAAGAATCTTGAACGAGACTATACATTGAAATCCCCGAGGTAGAGGATCTCGCTGTTGGGGGTGTGTGTGGATAGTAATGACTCATGGCAAGAAGTGAGAAAGTCAAATAGTTCCAAATAGTTGGTAGAGTTGGGAGAACAGTATAAGAAAGAAAGAAAAATAGTCACAGTTGGTAGATATATTTTGAGCCAGATGACATCATAAAGGGGAGATTCAAGATCAGTGAGTCGAGCTATAGGTGTACGTATGTTGCAGTAGGCGCATACACCTCCCTTTGAAATGGAAAGAAGTATAAAGGTTGTAGTTGGAGGCTTGAAAAGGTTTGGGTGGAGCTGCTTTGTTCAGTTGAAGTTCGGAAAGTAGTAAGAGGTCGGGGGAAGTGGTTAATAGATGTTGCTCTACAGAAGGAAAATTGGATCTCCGGCCGCGAATGTTCGAAAAATGAAGTGTGAAAAAAGCCGATCCTCCAGCAACCGCGGTGACGTCAGTTCAGGCTCCAGTAACTTGATGATGATCAGGTCGGCCCTGGGGTCCACAACCTTCCCGACCAGTGGGACCCACCCTAGAAGGCCCCGCTTCAATATTATTGTCAACTGATATGATAGGAGAATAGAAAGAATAGAACAGATAAGGAGTGAAAAAGGTTATATATGTTGTGTTGTCAATAGCTGTCACACACACACAAAAGTAAATTTAACAAATTAATCAGGAAAGTATCACCATTCGCTGACACTCAACATCAGGTCGAACACATTACAGCTCCGCCAGCGAGTTGTCAGAAGTGGTATAGGGAAGCGAGATGTCGACCGGAGTAGTGAAGCTCCCGCTCCCTGAGCAGCATACTCAAGGGATTGGCTTAGTTGCTCCTATACTAGGAAACGGTAAACTCTGGTCTGTTGGCCTCCACAAGCCCCACGACTGGACAGGTCAGGTGATACATGTAGTCCCCCTGGATGACAAGAACTGATGGGGACGCCTCTCACACCCGGCCCTTGACGTGGGTGGAGTCCTCCTAAATAAAGTATTAACATAGCCACAACATTCAGGCAAAATCATAAAGTAATAAACCCAGTGCCAAACATTAAATAGCCTGACATATTGACCATTAAATCATAATATAAACATATCAATAATCACCATAACAGAAATGAATCACGAAAGAACATAAGAGACAAATCAATAAAAAAAGTGGCGGGTTCTCTTACTGATGCTGAGGGAAGGAAGCGTTGTGACTAACCCACTCACCTTCCAGCGCTCACAACACCTCTGTTCAGGTTACACAACACCACGAACAATTTGAATAAATCACCGAGATCCCACCATTCTTGAACCTGTACGAGGCTCATTAGCGTTCCAAATGAAACGAATCCCGGTGAATGAGTAACCCAACACTTTGAATAGCCTTAAGCAAATTTCCTTAACCACACCATCACCAGTTTCCTTCACACCAGTACTGTTCTTGATTCTACAGCTTGGTCTGGTAGACTGTTCCAGAGGTCTACCACCACCACAGCTTGTCCTGGTAGACTGTTCTAGAGGTCTACCACCACCACCACAGCATGTGCTGGTAGACTGTTCCATAGGTCTACCACCACCACCACAGCTTGTGCTGGTAGACTGTTCCAGAGGTCTACCACCAACACCACAGCTTGTGCTGGTAGACTGTTCCAGAGGTCTACCACCACCACCACAGCTTGTGCTGGTAGACTGATCCATAGGTCTACCACCACCACCACCACCACCACCACCACCACCACCACCACACTTTGTGTTGGTAGACTGTTCCATAGGTCTACCACCACCACCATAGCTTGTTCTGGTAGACTGTTCCATAGGTCTACCACCACCACCACAGCTTGTGCTGGTAGACTGTTCCATAGGTCTACCACCACCACCACCACCACACTTGTGTTGGTAGACTGTTCCATAGGTCAACCATCAACACCACAGCTTGTTCTGGTAGACTGTTCCATAGGTCTACCACCAACACCACAGCTTGTGCTGGTAGACTGTTCCTAGGTCTACCACCACCACTACCACAGCTTGTCTGGTTGACTGTTCCAGAGGTCTACCACCAACACCACAGCTTGTGCTGGTAGACTGTTCCAGAGGTCTACTACCACCACCACAGCTTGTGCTGGTAGACTGTTCCATAGGTCTACCACCACCACCACAGCTTGTTCTGGTAGACTGTTCCATAGGTCTACCACCCACCACTGCTTGTTCTGGTAGACTGTTCCATAGGTCTACCACCACCACCACCACCACACTTTGTGTTGGTAGACTGTTCCAGAGGTCTACCACCAACACCATAGCTTGTGCTGGTAGACTGTTCCAGAAGTCTACCACAACCACCACAGCTTGTGCTGGTAGACTGTTCCATAGGTCTACCACCACCACCACCACCACACTTTGTGTTGGTAGACTGTTCCATAGGTCAACCATCAACACCACAGCTTGTTCTGGTAGACTGTTCTATAGGTCTACCACCAACACCACAGCTTGTGCTGGTAGACTGTTCCATAGGTCTACCACCACCACTACCACAGCTTGTGCTGGTTGACTGTTCCAGAGGTCTACCACCAACACCACAGCTTGTGCTGGTAGACTGTTCCAGAGGTCTACTACCACCACCACAGCTTGTGCTGGTAGACTGTTCCATAGGTCTACCACCACCACCACCACCACCACCACACTTTGTGTTGGTAGACTGTTCCATAGGTCTACCATCGACACCACAGCTTGTTCTGGAGGACTGTTCCATAGGTCTACCAACACCACCACAGCTTGTTCTGGTAGACTGTTCCATAGGTCTACCACCACCACCACCACCACCACCACAGCTTGTGCTGGTAGACTGTTCCAGAGGTCTACCACCACCACAACAGCTTGTGCTGTGTCGCGATCCCACTACCCTTTATACCTGGGGAGTGAAACCTACCCCAAGTTATTAACAAATAAAGGAACAAATAGGGAACACGGCAATAATTATCCCCACAAAAACCTACTCAACTAAATGTACTTGAATAAGTATGAACAAGTTGAAATAAGTAAGTCACAAAAGGGAAGATAATTAATTAATTCAATTTATGTTCTAAAGGGAGTAATGACTAGCAAACATGAATTTAAGGGTATAAGTAATTGTATATTAAAATAAGAGTGATGCCGGAAGGGCGAAAATATACCGTAAGGAGTTAGACCAAACGAATATTACTTAACATAACTATATTACACAGACATACAAAATATATACATACAACAATCCCTACAAAATAGTTATTTCCTACCAAACAGGAGATTCCTTACCACCAGGATCCCTTCCTAGGCCTAACTAAACGTGTCACTAATACCTGATACCCCTAGGGCATTGCAGAAGACCGGACAAGGCACTAGACAAGGGTCAAGGCTAGAGAACGAATGGACACGTCTACCATATGCCACGGTTTTTCGCTACTGGGGAAGCGTGGGGCACGCCGTGGAGGAGAGCGTCTCATATCACGCGATCCAGGACATTTGCTAGATATTTTATATAATTAATTAATACTACTCTTGAGTTGACTTAACAGAGTAACACAATGATGCATATTAATAACATACATAAATATACAATTAACCTAAGTAACTAAGAACAATAATAATATAATAAGTACAATTAACAAGTTAATAGCTTGTGTGAAATGGAGGCGTGAACATATGCCTCATGCTATGCGAGTTCTCCGAGCGCTCAGGCACGTGACATGCTGGTAGACTGTTCCATAGGTCTACCAACACCACCACAGCTTGTTGTGGTAGACTGTTCCATAGGTCTACCACCACCACCACCACAGCTTGTGCTGGTAGACTGTTCCATAGGTCTACCACCACCACCACAGCTTGTTCTGGTAGACTGTTCCATAGGTCTTCCACCACCACCACAAATTGCTCTGGTGGACAGTTCCAAAGGTCTACCACCACCACCGCAGCTTGTTCTGGTAGACTGTTCCAGAGGTCTATCACCACCACCACAGCTTGCGCTGGTAGACTGTTCCATAGGTCTACAACCAACACCACAGCTTGTGCTGGTAGACTGTTCCATAGGTCTACCACAACCACCACACCTTGTGCTGGTAGACTGTTCCATAGGTCTACCACCACCACACCTTGTGTTGGTAGAATGTTCCATAGGTCTACCACCAACACCACATCTTGTTCTGGTAGACTGCTCCATAGGTCTACCACCAACACCACGGCTTGTTCCGGTAGACTGTTCCATAGGTCTACCACCAATACCACAGCTTCTTCTGGAAGACAGTTCCAAAGGTCTACCACCAATACCGCAACTTGTTCTGGTGCACTGTTAAAGAGGTTTACCACCACCACCACACCTTGTGCTGGTAGACTGTTCCAGAGGTCTACCACCACCACCACAGCTTGTGCTGGTAGACTGTTCCTTAGGTCTACAACCAACACCACAGCTTGTGCTGGTAGACTGGTCCATAGGTCTACCACCACCACCACACCTTGTGCTGGTAGACTGTTCCATAGGTCTACCACCACCACACCTTGTGTTGGTAGACTGTTCCTTAGGTCTACCACCAACACCATAGCTTGTTCTGGTAGACTGTTCCATAGGTCTACCACCAACACCACAGCTTGTTCTGGTAGACTGTTCCATAGGTCTACCACCAACACCACAGCTTGTGTTGGTAGACTGTTCCATAGGTCTACCACCAACAACACAGCTTGTTCTGGTAGACTGTTCCATAGGTCTACCACCAACACCACGGCTTACAGCCCTGGTAGACTGTTCCATAGGTGGTCTACCACCAACACCACACAGCTTCTTCAAGACAGTTCCAAAGGCTCATCACCACCAATACTGCAACTTGTTCTGGTGCACTGTTAAAGAGGTTTACCACCACCACTACACCTTGTGCTGGTAGACTGTTCCAGAGGTCTACCACCACCACTCACAGCTTAAAGGTAGACTGTCTTTAGGTCTACAACCAGCTTGTGCTGGTAGACTGGTCCATAGGTCTACCACCACTCACTCACACCCTTGTGCTGGTAGATTCCTATACCACCACCACCACACCTTGTGTTGGTAGACTGTTCCTAGGCTCACTTCACTCAACACCATAGCTTGTTCCTGCAGACTGTCTCCATAGGTCTACCACCAACAGCTTGTTCTGGTAGACTGTTCCATAGGTCTAACACCAACACCACAGCTTGTGTTGCAGACTGTTCCATAGGTCTACCACCAACAACACAGCTTGTTCTGGCAGACTGTCTGCCAGGTCTACCAACAACAAAAGCTTTGTCTTGTTATGACCACCACCACCACCACAGCTTGTCTCTGGGTAGACTGTTCCATAGGTCTACCACCAACACCACAGCCTCTGTTCCTGTAGATGAGTTCCATACCATCAACAATTGTTGTGCCACTGCAGTAGATCATCCAAAGGCTCACCACAACCACCACACCTTGTGCTGGTAGATCAAACTCCATAGGTCTACCACCACCACCACAGCTATAGTTCTGGTAGACTGTTCCAGAGGTCGACCACCACCACAGCTTGTGCTGATGGACTGTTCCAGAGGTTCACCACCACTCACCACAGCGTGTTCTGCAGACTGTTCCACAGGCTCCACCACCACCACCACAGCTTGTTCTAGTAGACTGTTCCAGAGGTTCACCACCACCACCACAGCTTGTTCTGGTAGACTGTTCCTGCAGGTGTACCACCACCACCGCACCTTGTTCTGCAGAGACTGTTAAAGTGGTCTTCACCACCATCACCACCAGCTTGTCTTGGTACTGTTCCATAGGCTCATCAACACCTCCACAGCTTGTTCTGCAGACATTCCATAGGCTCACCATCACCACCACCACCACAGCTTGTTGCAGACTACTCATAGGTTCACCACCACAACCACAGCTTGTTCTGGGTAGATCTGTTCCAGAGGTTCACCACTCACCACCACAGCTTGTGCTGGTAGGAGTGTTCCAGGGCCTCACCACCACCACCTTAGCTTGTAGGCCAGTAGACTAATGAGCAGGTTCACTGCCTCACCACACCTTGTGCTGGTCGAGACTGCACCCATAGCCCACCACCACCACCACCACAGCTTGTTCTAGACACCCAGAGGCTCACCACCACAGAGTGTAATGGTAGACTGTTCCAGAAGTTTACCACCACCACCACAAATCAAAAGCTTTGCAGATTGCCGTGAGGCTCACAACCAACACACAGCTTGTGCTGGTAGACTGTCTCCATAGGCCTGGCCACCACCACCACACCTTGTGTTGCAGACTGTTCCATAGGATACCACCACACCCTCATGCAAAGGCTGGCAGGACTGTTCCATAGGACTACCACCAACACCACAGCTTGTTCTGGGTAGACTGTTCCATGTCTACCACCAACACCACAGCTAAGGTTCTGCAGACTGTTCCAAAGGTCTACCACCAACACCACAGAAGCTTGTTCTGTTAGATCAGTCTCCATAGGTCTACCACTAACACCAAAGCTGTGCTGGTAGACTGTTCCAGAGGTCTACCATCAACACCACAGCATGTGCTGGTAGACTGTTCCATAGTTCACCACCACCACCACAGCTGTCTGGTGGACGGTTCCAGGTTCATCACCACCAACACCACAGCTTGTTCTCAAGGACTGTTCCATAGGCTCACCACCACCACCACCACAGCCTGTTCTTGCAGAGACTGTTCCACAGGTCTACCACACCAACACCACAGCTTGTTCTGGTATTGTCTCCAGAAGCTCACCATCAACACCACAGCTTATTCCTGTGTGGACTGTTCCAAAGGTCTACCACACAATCCACCACACACATTCCTTGTGTGATGGAAGACTGTTCCATAGGTCTACCACCACCACCACCAGCTTCTTTCTGCCAGACTGTTCCAGAGGTCTACTCACCACCACAGTAGCTTGTACTGACAGATTATGTTCCAGAGGCTCCACCACCACCACCACACAGCTGGCTCTGGTAGACGTTCAGAGGTTTACCCACCCCACTGCTTGTCTGCAGACTGTCTTAGGAGGTGTACCACCACCACCACAGCGTATTCTGGTAGACTGTCTTTACAGGTCTACCACCACCACCAAAGCTGGCTCGGGCCTGACTGTTCCATAGACTACCACCACCACCACAGCTTGTTCCAGACTGTTCCAGAGGTACCACCACAGCGCGTGGTACTGGTAGACTGTCTGAGGCCCACTCACCACAGCTTGTTCTGGTAGACTGTTCCAGAGGTCTACGACCACCACCTCAGCTGTCTGCAGACTGTTTCAGAGGTGTACCACCACCACAGCGTGTTCTGGTGGCATTGTTCCATAGGTCACTCACCACCATCAGCGGCTTTATTCTTGCAGACTGTTCTATGGGTCTACCACCACCACAGCTTGCATGGTAGACTGCACAGAGGCTCCAACACTACTACCTTGGGAAGCTTGTGCTGGTAGAGTGTCCAGGCTCCACCACCACTACCACAGCTTGTTCTGCAGACTGTTCCATAGTTCTACCACTCACCACCACTGCTTGTTGTGGTAGAATGTTCCATAGGTCTACCACCACCACCACAGGCTTGATATGGTAGACTGTTCCAGAGTTCACCACAAATTACAGCTTGTGCTGGCAGACTGTTCCGGACTACCACAATGACTTCAGCTGTGCTGGTAGACTGTCCATAGGTCTACTTCACCACCACACCACAGCTTGTTCTAAGTAGATCAATGTTAAAGAGGTCTACTCACCACCACCACAGCCAAGTTCTGGTAGACTATTCCATAGGTCTACCACCACCACCACTCATTGGCTTTCTGTGCCAGACTGTTCCTTTGGGACTACCAATTAATGCCACCCTCCCCAGCTTGTGCTGGTAGACTGTTCCATAGGTCTACCACCACCACTAACAGCTAAAAGGCAGACTGTTCTAGAGATCTAACAACACCACCACCACAGCTTATATGTTCTGGTCAACTGTTCTAGAGGTGTAGCACCAACACCAGCAGTTTGTGCTGGTAGACTGTTCCTTTTGACTACCACCACCACCCCCAGCTTGTGCCGGTAGTAGACTGTTCCATAGGTCTACAAACTTTAATAATATTGTAGCCAGCTGGTAGAGACTGTTCCATAGGGTCTACCACTCACCACCACACCTTGTAAGCCAGATCGTTCCAGGTCTACCACCACCACCACACTCTTGTGTTGGTAGACTGTTCCACAGGTCTACCACCAACACCATTAGCTAGCTGTTCTGGGTAGACTGTTCCATAGGCTCACCACCAACACCACAGCTTGTTCTGGGTAGACTGTGCCATAGGTCTACCACCAAACACCACACAATTTGTTCTGTTAACGTTCCATAGGTCTATCACTAACACTAAAGCTTGTGCTGGTAGATCGTTCCAGAGGTCTACCATCACCACAGGTGCTGGTAGACTATTCCAGTCTACCATCAACACCACAGCTATTCTGTAGGCTGTCTGAAAGGTTCACAACCACGACCTTGTGCTGGTAGGCTGCCCATAGGCTCACTACCACCACCACCACCACAGCGTCTTCTGGGTAGACGAGATTCCAGAGGCCCACGCCACCACAGCTTTGTGTGTACTGATAGATTGTTCCAGAGGTTCACCACCATCACCACAGGCAGCGTGTTTTGGGTAGACTGTTCCACAGGCCTACCAACACCAACACCACAGCTTGTCTTGCAGACTGTTCCAGGTCTACCTCCACCACCCTGCAGTAGACTGTTCCAGCAGTTTCCCCATCTCCACCACCACTGCTGTTCTGGTAGACTGTCTCCAGAGGTGCACCACCACCACCATAGCGTGTTCTGGGTAGACTGCTCCATAGGCTCACCATCACCCACAGCTTTGTTCTGGTAGACTGTCTCAGGAGGCTCCACCCACCACCTCTGCTTGCCTTGCAGATCGTTCCAAAGAGGTGTACCACTCACCACCATAGCGTGTACTGCTGGGTAGACTGTCGCAGGAGGCATACCACCACCACCACCAGTTGTCTTTAGATTGTTCAGAGCATCACCACCAACACCAGCTTGTTCTGGGTAGACATGTTCCAGAGGCTCACCTCCACCACCACTGCTTTCTGTTCTGGGTAGACTGTTCCAGAGCTCTATCTCCACCACACCACACTGGTTGTTCTGGGTAGACTGTTCCAGAGGTGTACCACCTCTCACCACCATAGCGTGTCTTGGGTGGCATTGTCTCATAGGTCTACCATCAACACCACAGCTTGTTCTGGGTAGACTGTTCCAGAGGTTCACCTCCACCACCCTGCTTGCTCCTGTGGTAGACTGTCTCCAGAGGTGTACCACCACCACCATATGTAAAAATGGACTGTTCCAGAGGTATACCACCACCACCACAGGTTGTTCTGTAGACTGTTCCAGAGGTCTACGACCACCACCACAGCTGTCTTGGCAGACTGTTTCAGAGGTGTACCACCACCACCTCACAGCGTGTTCTGGTATACTGTTCCATAGGTCTACCACCACCACCACAGTTTATTCTGGTAGACTGTCTCCATAGGCTCACCACCACCACAGCTTGTGATGGCAGACTGTTAACAGAGTTCACCACTACCACCACAGCTTGTGCTGGCAGACTGGTCCGTCTGGTCGCACCACCTTCACAAGCATGTTCTGTGACTGGTTCCATAGTTCCCACCACCACCACCACTGCTTAAGCTGTGGCAGACTGTCCATTGCTCTACCACCAACACTCCACACAGCTTAAAGCAGAGATCATGTTCCATAGGTCTACCACCTTCAACACCAGCCTATGTATGTAGACTGTTCCATAGGTCTACCACCAACACTGCCTGAGCAGGAGACCACCACCACCATCACTAAGCAGCGTGTTCTGCAGACTGTTCCATAGGCTCACCACCACCATCACCACAGCTTGTTCCGGTAGACTGTTCCAGAAAACACCACATGTACTGGTAGACTGTTCCAGAGGTATACCACCACCACCACAGGTTGTTCTGGTAGACGTTCCCAGAGGCTCACGCCCACCACCACAGCTTTGCCCTGCAGTAGACTGTTTCAGAGGTGTGCCTCACCACCACCACAGCTTGTTCTGGTAGACTGTTCCATAGGCTCACCACCACAGCTTGTGATGGTAGACTGTTACCAGCCCACCACTACCACCACAGCTTGTGCTGGCAGATCATCCCAGGGCTCACCACCACTACCACAGCATGTTCTGCAGACTGTCTATGTTCTACCACCACCACCACTGCTTGTTGTGGTAGACTGTCTCCATAGGCTCACCACCAACACCACAGCGCTTGTGTTGGTAGACTGTTCCAGGTTCAATACCACTAACACCAGCTTGTGACAGATCGTCTGGAGGGTCTACCACACCAACACCAAAGGTGTTGGACTATCACCATCATCACAGCTTGTTCTGCAAACTGTTCCATAGGTCTACCACCAACACCACAGCTTAAACAGGTAGATGGTTCCAGAGGTCTACCATCATCAACACCACAGCTTGTTCTGGAAGTCTGGTCCAAAGGTCTACCACCACAACCACCACACCTTGTGCTGGTAGACTGTCTGCTAGGCTCACCACCACCACCACAGCTGGGTTTTGGTAGACGTTCAAGAGGTTCACCACCACCACAGCTTGTGCGATAGACTGTTCCAGAGGTCTACCACCACCACCACACCAGCGTGTTCTGGCAGATCAAGTCTCATGGCCCAAGACCACCACCACAGCTTGTTCTAGTAGACTGTCTCCAGAGGTCTACTAACACCACCAAGAGCTTGTCTCTAGTAGAGACTGTTCCAGAGGTGTACCACCAACACCACAGCAAAAAGTTCTGCTAGATTGTTCCCAAAGATCTAACACGACCACCACACCTTGTTCTGGTAGATCATACAAAGTGGTTCACCACCACCACCAACACATGGTGCTTGTTTCTGATAGACTGTTCCATAGGTTCATCAACACCTCCACAGCTTGTTCTGGTAGACTGTCTCCATAGGTCTACCATCACCACCACCACCAGCTTGTGCTGGTAGACTGTTCCATAGGTCTACCACCACCACCACAGATTGTTCTGGTAGACAGTCTGGAAACGTCTCACCACCACCACCGCAGCTTGTTCTGGGCACTGTTAGAGGCTTACTACCACCACCACAAATCAGCTGGTCCACTGTTCCAGAGGGTCAGTCTACCACCACCACCACCAGCCAAACCCAGACTCTTCCATATATATATATATATATAGGTCTACAACCACTACCACAGCTTGTGCTGGTAGACTGTTCCATAGGTCTACTACCACCACCACGCACCTGTGCTGGGTAGGATTGTTCACAGGCCTCTCACCACCAATTTTGTGTTAGTAGATTCCATAGGTCTACCACCAACACAGCTTGTTCTGCAGAGACTGTTCCATAGGTCTACCACCAACACTTCACAGCTTGTTCTGGTAGACTGTTCCACAGGTCTACCACTGGCCACAGCCAGCTGGTAGACTGTTCCAGTGGCTCACCATCAACACCACACAGGCGTGTGCTGGGTAGACTGTTGCTAGGCTTCATCACCACCACACCACAGCTTGTTCTGGGTGGGATTCCATAGGTCTACCACCAACACCGCAGCTTGTTCTGGTAGACTGTCCCATAGGTCTACCACCACCACCACAGCTTGTTCTGGGTAGACTGGTTCCATAGGTCTACCACCAACGCCACAGCTTGTTCTGCAGATCATTCCAAAGGGCTCAACACCACCAACCACCAGCACCTTGTGCTGGTAGGACTGTTCCATAGGCTCCACACCACCACCACCACCGCCACCACACCACAGCTTCTTCTGGTGACTGTCTCCAGAGGTCTACCACCACCACAGCTTGTACTGATAGATTGAAAACCCAGATGCTCCACCACCACCACCACAGCGTGTTCTGGGTAGACTGCGTAGTGCTGCAGGGCTCACTCCCACCACCACTGCTTTGTTCTGGTAGACTGTTCCAGAGCTCTACTTCCACCACCACTGCTTGTCTCTGGTAGACTGTCTCCAGAGGTGTACCACCACCACCATAGCGTGTCTCTGGTAGACTGTTCCATAGGCTCACCATCACCACAGCTTATGTTCTGGTAGACTGTTCCAGAGGTCTGCCACCACCACCACAGCTTGTTCTGTTAGGACTGTTCCAGAGGCTCCACCTCCACCACCACTGCTTGTTCTGGTAGACTGTCTCCAGAAAGCCACCACCTACAGCGTGCGTTCTGGGTAGATCACAACCCATAGGTTCACCACCACTACCAAATCTTGTTCTGTAGACTGTCCCATAGGTCTACTCACCACCACCACAGCTTGTTCCGGTAGACTGTTCCAGAGGTGTACCACCACAGCGTGTACTGGTTGACTGTTCCAGAGGTCTAACACCACCACCACAGCTTGTTCTGCATACTGTCTATAGGTCTACCACCACCACCACAGTTTATTCCTGGGTAGATTGTTCCATAGGTCTAATACTAACATCACATGTGTGCTGGTAGACTGTTCCATAACTACCATATTACCACAGCGTTGGTAGACTAGTCCATATTCAACACCACCACCAGCTTGTTCTGGTAAACTGTTCCAGAGGTCTACCACAACACCACAGCTTGTGCTGCACGTCTGGACCACAACACCACCACCATCTAGCCAGCAGGAGCCTGGGTTCCATAGGTCTACCACCACCACCACCACAGCCGCCCCTAGACTGCTAAAGAGGTCTACCACCACCACTACAGCTTGTTCTGGGCAGATTCTGTGTTCACTACCACAGCGTGGGCTGTTAGACTGTTCCTTTGACCACTAACACCACCTCAGCTTAAAGCTGGTAGACTGTTCCATAGGTCTACCACCACCACCACAACTTGTGCGTTGGTAGACTGTTCTAGAGATCTACCACCACCACAGCTTGTTCTGGTCGACTGTTCTAGAGGTCTAGCACCAACACCACAGCTTGTC